>NC_066538.1:2879925-2932425 GCF_024679095.1 Eriocheir sinensis
TACATATATTCATTTCTTTTTTGCTTGCATTTACATCGACGTTTTTATGATAATTTTCACGGGTATCCTTCGTTTTCTGTTTTTCTTACATATATTCATTTCTTTTTTGCTTGCACATAATTACTTCTACTTGCATATTAATTAATTTCAGCTCAGATATACTAATTTATTCCTTACTTCTGTATTTTAATTTGTTTTCCACCTGGGTATATATGTTTATTTTACTTCAGACAGTTAAATTTATTCATGCATTTCTCTTTTGTATTTATGTATTCTCACCAATCTGCATTAGACTTAGTGAATTTTAGATCTGCATTTCATTTTTATATTTATTCTCACACCTCTTTATTCACGGATGGCGAGGGTGAGGGGGGGGGTGAGGGGAAGGGTACTGGGGAGGTAGGAGGGAGGGAAGATAGGATGAAGAGGTGAGGCAAGATATAGAGGGAAGGAAGGCAGGGGGTGGGTGGGTATTGGGTTTAAGGGTAGAGGTTGCGGTTGGGGTGGGAGGTAGGGAGTAGTGTTGAGGTGGGGCTTGAGGGGGAGGTAGGAAGTGGAAGGGGAGGTAGGAGGGAGATGTGAAGTCGGGTATGGCGGGGAGGAAGGAGGGAGGGAGTAGAGAGGTAAGGGGGGAGGGGAGAGGTTGGGGGTGGGGTGGGAGGTAGGGAATTGGGGTAATGCGGGGGCAGGGGGTGGGGGTGGTAGGAGGGATGGGGGGAAGTAGGATGTAGAGGAGAGGTAGTGGTAGGAAATGGCGGGAAGGCTGGGAGTAGAGAGGTAGTCGGGTGGGGGTAGGTAAGGGGTAAGGATAGAGGTTGGGGGTGGGGTGGGAGGTAGGGAGTAGGGGGAGATGGGGGTAGGGTCGAAGTGGGGGGCTCAGAGTCGCCGGGAAGCCTACAGGACCCGCCGCGTTGTTGGCCGACTCGCTTTTGCAATCTCCTTACGCTCTTATCGCCTTACGTCCCTGTGTCACGCCTCGTAGTGTTGTTTTCGTTGTTGTTTTTACTTCTACGTTGTTGTTTTTTATTTATGTTTTATTCCGTTCAGTTCTCGTTATCTTTTCTATTTTCCCATCAGTATGTATTTTTTTCTTTATCTGTAATTCCCCCATCATCTCCACTCTTCCCATTTTCTTTTCAGTTTTCCCATTTTCTTTTCAGTTTTCCCATTTTCTTTCCAGTTTTCCCATTTTCTCCAGTTTTCCCATTTTCTTTCAAGTTTTTCCATTTTTCCAGTTTTCCCATTTTCTTTCAAGTTTTTCCATTTTTCCAGTTTTCCCATTTTCTTTCCAGTTTTCCCATTTTCTTTCCAGTGTTCCCATTTTCTTTCCAGTTTTCCCATTTTCTTTCCAGTTTTCCCATTTTCTTTCCAGTTTTTCCATTTTTCCATTTTTCCCATTTTCTTTCCAATTTCCCCTTTTTCTTATCATTTTTTTTATTTCCAATTCATCCTTGAACATTGCCTCTCGTTTCTCTCCCTTCGCTCAATCACGTCATCCGCACACACGAAGAAAAATAAATTAAATCGAACAAGAAAAAAAAAACGAAAAATGAAAAAAAAAATAGATGGCTTCGAGAGGGAGAGAGGCGGGGTCAAAACACAAGGGGGGCGGCAGCGGCGGCGGGATGAAAGAAAACGGGCCGAGGGAGCCGCACAACAGCATCAGAGAGCACGGAGACAACTCGCTCCCTAACTAATTAAAATCTTTGATGTGCTCTTCCGGCCAAAAGACAAGGAACGCGGCGCCCTCTGAGGACAATGGTGTTTTGGTCTGTCTTGGCGGTACTTTTTCCTACCTTTTTGTACGGGAAGGAAAGCTGGGGAAGGTGGATGGGAGGAAGGGAGCTGTGTGGGAGAGAGGGAGGGAGGGAGGAAGGGGTTGAAAGAAAAGGAGAGATGGGAGGAGGGAGGGAGGAAGGAAGGTTGGATTGGGAGATGAAGTAGAGAGAATTACAAGGAGAAAGGGCAGAAAATAGGAAAGGAAGGAAAAGAGGAAGGAAGGAAGCAAGAAAGGAAGGAAAAACGAGAGGAATGGGTGTTGTAGTAGAGAAGTAGGGAAGGAAGGAAAAAGGAAAGGAGAATGAAGGAAGGGAAGAAAAGGAAGGAAATAAGGAAAGGAGAAGGAAGAGGAGGGGGAGGGACGGAAGGAAGAGCCCGAGAGCCTTCTTTGCATATCGTCCGGTGATGGAAGAAAAATAAAGTCGATTTCTATTACGTATAAACCTTAAAAAAACAATAGACTCCTGAAATCAATAGACGCCTCAATAGCTCCGTTACCCGCTGAGATTTAGACTTTATTGTGTTTATTAATGTTTATCCTTCATTAATTATTTTTTACCCTGTTTTATTATTGTTTGCTTCTATGGCTTTCATTGTTGCTCACTTTTCTTTTTACATCCTTCTTTGTTGTTTTCTTGTTTTATTTTCTCTCCCTCCATCAACCCTTTTATACTTCTTCCCTTCATTCCTTCTTTCCTACCTTCTTTCCTTACTTCTTTACCTGTTAATTACGTCTATACCTGTCAATTGGTTACTTGTACTGCTTACCTTGTTATGTGGTCACCTGCTTATTAGATACCTGAGCTTACCTTTTAATGTCTATACCTGCTAATTGGTCTTCTGTGTTCACCTGTTTAAGTCTTCTCTATTTCCTCTACTTCACTTCCTCCCTATCTTTTCTGCCCTTTATTATCTTCTTTCTTCTCTTAAGTATCCATCTTCCGTGTTCATCCTATTCTTAATCCTTCCTTCTTTATTTTCTCTTCCCTTACTTTCTCTGCCTCACCCATTCCTTCCTTCCTTCCACCTGTACTGCTAATTGGTCGCGTGTACTCACCTTGGTAAGTCTTCAGGTTGACTTTCGGTGTTTCCTTCTCCACGCAGATCACCTGAAGTACCTCCTCTTCCTCTTCCTCTTCCTCCTCTTGGCGGGGCACTGGTCGTGGCGCTCCTCCTGCCATCTGATTGGTCGAAACTGGTCTAATCTCACTCGTTTTCCGTATAATCGCGTGTTGGGTGGTGGATGGCACATTGGCGTTAGCGTCTGGGGTGGCTTTCTGGGGGAGATCAGTTGGGGCGGTAACTCCTTCAGGCACTTTGTCTCCCCGTGGCTGCCCCTGTGTCTCCCCCTTGGTTCCGGAGTCTCTAAGGTCGCTCTTGGGGGAGTCTGAGGGCGCCACTTGGGTTTGTTTGGGTTTGGCGGCGTCCTCGGGTTCCGTTGTGACCTGTGGGTGTGGTTTGTCCCCGTAACTTCGTCTCTTCCTTGGGGTTGAGTCCTTGTATGTCGCTGGGTATTGTGCCCCGGCTGCGACTCCTGCCACGCCGCCGTCCCTTCTCGCCTCCTTACACTCGCTGCTTTTCCTCTTCTCCCTGTGTCTGTTGTCCCTGTGTCTGGGGGAGGACGTGGAGGCCGCCCCTTCCTCATCCTCGACGGTCTTGAACTGCGTGAGCTCCTTGTACTGGCGGTGGTGCTTCGGGCTCCTCTCCGGCGTCTTGGGCTGCGTCACCTGGGCGTTCTGCGTCTCCACCCACTTCTGGATCATGGTCTTCTTGTGATCGTCCATGTAGCCGTACGTCGCCTCCGGGCCGTCGATCCACGTCTCCATCTCGTAGCTCTTCATTTTGTGGCCGTCGTAGACCTTTGCGCGGTGGAATCTTGGACCGTCTATCCAGTGCTCTTCGCTCCCCCCAGGGTGTGGAGGTATACCCTGGGAGCTCGCTGCCTCCCCGTGGGTACTTGTGCTCCCCTGCGTCTTGTGCCGGCCGTGGCGCGACACATGCGGGGATTTCGGGGACTTGGGAGTAGCACCTGTTGAGACCTTAGCACCTGGGGAGGATCCTTGGAACTTCGCCGCCCCTCCACCCGCCGCACCACCACCAGCACCTCCACCACCACTCGCACTAGTCCTAACACCACCGGCACCTCCACTCACACCACCACCACCTTTATGCCCGTCTTTAGTCCTGTGCGGCGAGGCGTGGGCCGCATCCTTACCGTCCTTCGAGGGGTGTTTGCTGGGCCGCGAGGGACTCTTCCCACCTGAGGCCTTGGACGGCTTCCTCGGGGTTCGCGGGGAGTCGAACTTGGTGGCGCCGTCGACCGCCGAGCCACGCAGCGCCTTGTTCATGGAGCATCGGTTGTCGCCGGAGTTGATGGCGGGGAGGTAGACGGGCGGGTGCTCGCCGTCCGTGGCATCGTCAGCGGCGGGGCCCACGTAGATCACGGTGTCGCAGGACTGTTGGGGCGAAGATGGAGGAGGTTAGATTAGGTTAGTGGATAGTAGATGGAGAGGAGGAAATAGAGAGGAGATAGACAAAAGATGGAGAGGAAGAGATCACGGTGTCGCAGGATTCTAGGAGTCGAAGAAGGAGATAGAGGTTAAGTTAGTAGACAGTAGATAGTATGTGGAGAAGAGATGGAAAGCAAGAGAGCATGATGTCGCAGTACTGGAAAAGGAGGAGGAGAAGGGAGAGAAGGAGGTGGTTAGGTTTGGTTAGGTTAGGTTAGGTTACTTGATTCCACGTTAGAGATAGAGCAGCGGATGGGTTGATATTTGATGGAGACTAACAGATATAGAGAAGAGATAGAAGATGAAAGAAGAGATGGAGATTTCGTAACTGCACAGAAGGAAAAAAAAGACTAAACAAACATCAAGGAAACAAGAGGACAGACAAAAGCGAGCGAGGGAGTTGTGCTGGCGGCAAGAGATATGTGGGCGAGGGAGGAAGGGGGTGACAGAGGGGGGTCAGGAAGGGACGGTGCGGGGACGAGGGGGGTCAGGGAGTGTTGTTATGAGTGTTGGCGGCGGGAAACCCAGGTGGACACGACCGCTTGGGTGTCATGTCGGGAGGAATTTTGATCCCCCTAAACTCTGCCACTAAAATTTCCCGACACAAACACGGTCACCTCCTCTCCTCTTCTCTCCATTTTTCTTCTCTCCTTTCCATTTTTCTTCTCTCCATTTCTCTTCTCTCCTCTCCTCTTCTCTACTCTACTCTCCTTTCTTCTCCTCTCCTCTCCATTTATCTTCTCTCCTCTCTTCTCTCCATTTCCCTTCTCTCCTCTCCTCTCTTCTTCTCTCCTCTTCATTTCTCTTCTCCTCTCCTCTCCTCTCCTCTCCATTTCTCTTCTCTTCTCCTCTCCTCTCCTCTCCTCTCCATTTCCCTTCTCTCCTCTGCTCTCCATTTCTCTTTTCCTCTCCTCTCCTCTTCTCTCCATTTCTCTCCTCTCCTCTCCTCTCCTCTTGTCTTCACGCCATTTTTATTTTTTATTTTTTTTTATTTTTTAGTCATTTGCTTATACATAGTCTATTAACCTCCTCCTCCTCCTCCTCCTCCCCTTCCTTCTTCTCCTTTCCTCACCTCTCCTCTCGGAAAGAAGGAAAGAGACCACAAAGTAAGAAAACTAAAAATAGAAAGAAATTAAAAGAGAAATAGGGGAGAGAGAGAGAGAGAGAGAGAGAGAGAGAGAGAGAGAGAGAGAGAGAGAGAGAGAGAGAGAGAGAGAGAGAGAGAGAGAGAGAGATACGGACACACAAACACAACCAGAAACAGAGGGCAAGTGAGCATGAAACACAACACGCTCCGAACACGTTATCTACATGTACAATAATACTCGGCTGTACTGTAGCGCCGTAGATTTCAAGCCTGGGCGGGGATTTAAGGTCAGGCCGAGGTAAGCCGGGGGTCAGTTACGCCAGCCGATGCCAGAGGAGAGCGGCTGGGCGTGGGAATGCGTGGACGTTAGGGAATGTTAGGGAAAGTGAGGGAATGTTAGGGAGAGTGTTAGGATATGTTAGGTCAGCGGTTCCCAAAATCTTTAAGTCATGTTGGTCTAAAATGGCTACGACTTAACGGCAGCCTTTTATAGAGCTGATTAGCGGGCTTTTTTGTTTCCCTTTTTTTTTTTTTTTGCCTTTGAGCTGCTTCCTTTACTGGAAAAAACCCTGTTGTTATGTTCTTACGCGCCCCAGTGCTCATCTTCAGCAGCCCCAGAGATACGTGTACCACAGTTTAGGAATCGCTGTGTTAGGTCCTGTTCGGGTGTGTTAGGCCGAGTGTGAGGCGCGGGAACAAGAGACCGGCGGCCGTTCATTCTCCGCCCAGGTGTTAAATTTGTGTTACCTGTCGGAGCGGTGCGTGAAGGTGTGCGTGGGAGAGTAGTAGGAGGAGGAGGAGGAGGAGGAAAGGGGGTAAGGTTTGTGTTTCTGTGGGGAGGAATCGTGTGGGGGAGAAGGGGTTTGTTGAGGGATGGTTCTGTTTGTGTGGGGAGGATAAGGGGAGAGGGGTTGGAGAGAATCTGGGTTTTGTTTTATTGGGAGAGATTGCATGGGGAAGAATGTAACTATTGGGAGAAATCGTGTGTGGGGAGAAGGGGAATGGGGTTGGAGATAGTTTGGGTAATGTGTAATGGGGAGAAATTGTGTGGGGAGGAATCGTGTGTGGGGAGGAGAAGGGGAGAGGGGTTGGAGAGAGTTTGGGTTATATTTTATGGGGGAGGAATTGTGTGGGGAGGAAGAGAAGGGAGTTGAAGGGACTTTCAGCCCCCATTCCCCTCTTCCCCCTCTTTCCTTCCCGTTTCTTCTTTCACCCATTACCCCGCTTCCCTTCCCTCCCCCCTTCACCCTCCTTCACTCACCTGCTCAGACGATGAAGGGTCAACCGAGGATGACCCCCCCGTGTCGGTCAGCGTACCTCGCGATGACCTCCCGGACTTCGACTCCTCCGAGGAACCCCCTGAGCCGGACCCTCCCACGTGCGGCTGTAAAGAGAGGTCAAAGATCACGGGTCACAAAAGGGGGTAGGGGAAGAGGGTGTTGGGGGAAGGAACGGAGGAAGGTGGAGGGAGAAAATGGTGGAAATGAAGAACAAGATTAAGGAAGAGGGGAAGAGGAAAGATGGAAAGGAATGGGAAAAGGAAGAGGGAGAGAAAAAGATATGAAAATGAAGAGGAGAGGGGAGAAAGAGACGGGAAATAGGAAAAGAGGAGAGAGAAAAGAGAGGGAAAGGATGGAAAAAGGGAGAGTCAAAGGAATGAGAAAGGGAGAGGGAAAGATTGGGAAAGGGAGAGGAAAGGATAAGGAAAGGGGGAGGGAAAGGAGACGGAAAGGGACACACACACACACACACACACACACACACACACACACACACACACACACACACACACACACACACACACACTTTTTACCCAACTGATTCGTTAAAAAAAAGAATGCACAATGCGAACAAGATGGTCATAAACGAGAGGGGTAAAAATACGAGGTCATCTGAGGTCATCTGAGGTCAAATCAAGCTCCCAGGCGTCAGGGGAAAGTGTGAAAGGTCAAAGGTGAAGGGCAGATGTTTGGGTCAAAATTTGATTGAAGGTGGTTTACACGGCTTGTGAGAGAGAGAGAGAGAGAGAGAGAGAGAGAGAGAGAGAGAGAGAGAGAGAGAGAGAGAGAGAGAGATGATGATGATTGTTCTTCCCTTTTATCCCTCTTCCCTTCCCTTTTCCTCCCTTTCCTTCTCTTTCTTCCATTTCCCTTTAACTCCCTTCCCTTCCTCCCCACTCCTTCCCTTTCCTTCTAACTTTTTCCCTTCAAATTTCTAAGTTTCCTCCTTCCTTTCTTCCTTCCTTTCCTCCCTTCCCTCCTCACTTCCTTCCTTTCTTCCCCTTCCCATTTCTTCTTCTACTACTACTACTACTACTACTACTACTACTACTACTACTACTACTACAATCACTACCCCCCCTACAACCACCACCACTAATACCACTACCACTATTAACACCCCCACCTCCACCACCACCACCACCACCACCACCACCATTATCATCACCACTTCTCCTCCAGCAATATTTATTCACACACTCGACAAGCTTTTATTTCTATTAACTTGATTTCACTTCGGCGGATGAAAATTCATGTATGTTTAATATTAATAATGCAACGACGCAAAAGTTTAGAGTGAGAGAGAGAGAGAGAGAGAGAGAGAGAGAGAGAGAGAGAGAGAGAGAGAGAGAGAGAGAGAGAGAGAGAGAGAGAGAGAGAGAGAGAGAGAGAGAGAGAGAGAGAGAGAGAGAGAGAGAGAGAATAAAGGGAAAGCAGGAGAGGATTTTCATCTTAAATAGGAAGGAAGGAAGGGAAGAAAGGGAGGAAGGAAAAGAAATCAAGGAAGAGGGATTCAATAAGCCAGTAGGGAGGAGGAGGAGGAGGAGGAGGAGGACAAAGAACAGGATGAAAAGGTTGATAAAGAGGATTAAGAGGAAGAAAAAAAAAAGAGGAGAGGAAAAAGGGTATATATTAGTAGGACATGACAAGAGGAGGAGGAGGAGGAGGAGGAGGAAAAGAGAAGAGGAGGAGGAGGAGGAGGAAAAGAGGAGAGGAGGAGGAGGAGGAGGAGGAGGAGGAAAGGTAAGAAATTTGATTGGGATTTCGTAAGTGAAGGCGAGGAACGGGAGAGAGAGAGAGAGAGAGAGAGAGAGAGAGAGAGAGAGAGAGAGAGAGAGAGAGAGAGAGAGAGAGAGAGAGAGAGAGAGAGAGAGAGAGAGAGAGAGAGAGAAATAGGATAATGGAAATCTAAGAGGACGGAAGATTGATGTGATGACTTGGAGATTGAAGTGAGTGAGTGAGTGAGTGAGTGACTGACTGACTGACTGACTGACTGACTGACTGACGCAACCAAGGAAAACGAGAATACTGAGAAATAAAGTATAAAAGAAAAAAAAAACTACACTTAATCATCACAAATAAAAAAAAGAAAGAGATAAAGAAATAAAGTATAACAGTGAAAAAAAAATTGCACTTCATCATCATACATAAAATAAGAAAGAAAGATAAATAAAGTAAAATAAGTAAACGAGAAAAGAAGATGAGAAAAAGCAAGAAAAAAGTATGAAAAAAAAGGAAATATATTAGTGAAAATACCTAAAATGAAAAAAAAATCAACTTATAATAAAGAAACAAATAAACAAAAGAAAATATGGAAAAATAATAGTTAAAAATAAATTAAAATCTGCATTCAATATAAAATAATGATAAAGTAAAATTAAATAAAGTTCGTAAATAGAAAATAACAACAACAACCGCGCCTAAATCTTTCTCTAAATCTGTTTACAAATTCAACAGTAATATTCCTGCGCCTAACGTGGCCATTATTAGCTCGCATTAATGCCCGAATCTATATTATAATCCACCCAATTGAAATGTATGAAGAAATGTATTAAAAGAACGTGCTGCATTGTGTGTGTGTGTGTGTGTGTGTGTGTGTGTGTGTGTGTGTGTGTGTGTGTGTGTGTGTGTTATGCTCTGTGAAAATATGTAATAAGTGTTTTGTCCATTGAAGTTAAGCTATTTTTCAGTCAGTCAGTCAGTCAGTCAGTCAGTCAGTCAGTCAGCCAGTCAGTCAGTCACTCACTCACTCACTCAGTCTGCAATTCAGTCAGTAATTCAGTCAGTCAGTCAGTCAGGAAAAGGAGAATGAGAAGGAAGAGTTAGAAGGTTCAGGAAAATGGAATAAAAGAAGAGAAGAGGAAACGAAAATAGGACACGAAAAACACGAAAGGAGAAGGAAGGAATAAGAAGAAGGGAGGAAAAGATGAACTGAGAGAAGAATAAGAGGGAAGAAAAGAATAAATAGGAAATTGGAAGAGGGGTGAAGACTAGAGTCAGAAGAGAAAGAGAGAAGAAAAGAGGAGGAGGAGGAAATACAGAGGGAGGATAGGGAGAACAAAAGAAAGAAAAAAAAATCAGGGAGGGGAATATGAAATCAGAGGAAAGAGGAAGGGAAGGAAAGAGGGGATATGAGAGAAGGGGAAGAAGAGGGGAAGGGAATGGGAAGGGGAAAGAAGAGGAAAATGAGTAGGAAAGGGAATCTGAAAAAGGAAAAGGAGGGAAAGAAGATAGGATGGAGAAGTAAAGAAAGAAGAAGAGGAAAGGGGGAAGGAAAAGGAATCAGAGGAAGGAAAAGGAGGGGAAGAAGATGGGATGGAGGAGTAGAGAGAGAAGAGGAAAATGGGAAGGAAAGAGAGAACCAGAGGAAGGAAAAGGTGGGGAAGAAGATGGGATGGAGGAATAAAGAAGAGAAAAGGAAGGGAAAGAAAAAGGGAGCCAAAGAAAGGGAAAGGAGGGAAAAAAAGATGGAATGGAGGAATAAAGAAGAGAAATAGAAGGAAAAAAAAGAGGGAACCAGAAGAAGGGGAAAGAAGGGGAAGAGGATGGGAGGAGGAAGGGGAAAGGAGGGAATGAGGGGGTCGTGTTGCCATGGTTACGACGCCCCCGAGGGTTGTCTCTTCCCCTGGGTGAAAGCTTAGCATCAGTAGGACCCTCCCCTCTCCCCCCTCTCCCCCCCTTCCCTCCCCTTCCCCCTCCTCCCCCAATGTAAGAAGAGATGACGCCACAAACACACGAACACACAAACAGATAGGAAAGCACCGAGACGGACAAACACACACACACACACACACACACACACACACACACACACACACACACACACACACACACACGCACACGGAGACAATATGGCCGCCTCGATTTATCATCCCAAGAGCTGGACAATTTTTCTTCTTTCCCGACATTGGCCATTATTAGGAAGGGGGGCGGGGGGGGGAGGGGGAGGGGAAGGGAGAGGAGGAGGAAGGAGGAGGAAGAGGGTAGAAGGTCAGATAGGTGGAGGAGGGGGAGGAGGAGGAGGAGGAAGAGGATTGGAAAGGTCAGGTAAGAAGGGATGAGTGAGGGGAAAATCTGATGGGCAAGTGATGGGAAGAGTGATGGGAAGGGTGATGGGAAGATGATGGGATGGGTGATGCTGCAAGAAGAGAAGTGAGGGGAGAATCTGATGGGAAGGTGATGGGAAGGTGATGGGAAGGTGATAGTTAAGTGATGGGAAGAGTGATGGGAAGCGTGATGGATGTGATGGTATGTGTGATCCTTCTGTTTAAGGGTGACGGCTGATTCTAATATGATGGAAGAGGGGAGAGATAGAGGGAGGAAGGGAGAGAAAGAGAAGGAGGGGGAGAGGAAGAAAGTAAGTAAAAGGCATGAGTGAAGGGAATGTAAGGGATAGAAGGGATGGCAAAGGAAGAGGAGGGAGTAGAGAGGAAGAAGATGAGAAAGGAAGGAGAGGAGAAAGATAAGAGAATAGAATAAAAGATGGAGCAAAGGAGAAGGATAAATAAAGGAGGGAGAGAGAGGGAAGGAAGGGAATGAGAGAGAAGGTAAAGGAGGGAAAAGGTAAGGAAAGACATGAGAGAAGGGAAGAAAATGGATAGGAAGGAATGGCAAAGGAAGAGGAGGGAGTAGAGAGGAAGAAGATGAGAAAGGAAGGAGAGGAGAAAGGTAAGAGAGAACACAATAAAAGGTGAATCAAAGGAGAGGGATTAATAAAGGAGGTGAGAAGGAAGGAAGGGAATGAGAGAGAGGGTGAGGGGGGAGATGAGGGAGGGGTGGTGAAGGGGGTTTGGAGGGGTGAGGAACTTAACTTAATTCTCTGGAAAATATAATTAATTTTTGTTGTGTATTTAATTCGCTAAAGCAGAAAAAAATACCCGAAAGCTGCGTATTTAGCGGCGAGCTGGTTATTATTATTATTATTATTATTATTATTATTATTATTATTATTATTATTTTTATTATTATTATTGTTTTCCTTCTTATTTTTGTTCTTGTTCATCGTCTTCCTCTTCTTCTTTTTCTTTTTTTCTTTTTTCTTTTATTCTTCTTGTTCTTATTATTATTTTCTTTTCTTGCATCAATTGGGTTATGTCCATTTTAACTTTTTTTTTTTTTGTAACATATCAGACTTTTTTTTTTCATTTTCGTAAAGCCAAATTGTTCCATAAAGTTTTTCACACACGTACAAACACACTCACAAACGCACAGGTACATCACGAAGGCCTTACCTGTACGTGTTCTTACCTGTAATTAGCGGCGGCGGGGCAGGTAACAGGTAACTTTTTCTTTCCTATCCCCGACCTATTTACCCCGGCCACCACGAGTCAGGGTTTTATGTCATCTCAGTACACTCACCTCGCCCGCCACCGCTCCTCTAGTACACACGACCGTTTGCTTCCACTGTGTGTGTGTGTGTGTGTGTGTGTGTGTGTGTGTGTGTGTGTGTGTGTGTGTGTGTGTGTGTGTTCTTTTCCATTTGGGCTTTCTACATCTTTCAGTCGTAACAGGCAAGCTTATTCGTTTTATTCCTGGCTACTGTTTCCTTATTGTATTTTTCGTATTAGTAAATGAATTTTGACGTGTGAGAATACTTGCAGAGGAGAATGATTGAAATTTGTCCTCGCTGATAGGCATAGACACTTAGGTCGGCATTATAAGACACTTTGGCTTCTCACATCAGCCATCTCTAAAGGCCAAAGAGGGGGTCAGTCGGGTTCTGATGAGTGCTTCTTGAGGTTCACGGTGCATAAGGAGGGTCAAACTACCACCAGGGTCATAACACTACTCCTGGATATGCCCACAACTCTTAGGAAAGCATTATCAAATATGTGTTCTTGGGCCACGAAATGTCTTATAAAACGACGCTTAGTTTATTATTTAGAAAGGTGGAGAGTGCGAGGAAACTTGAAATTTATGAATGTTTGAACGACTTTAAGAGTTATGATGTCGGTTTTGGTAGTATAGGAACAGCGTACAACTCGTAGTAATTGGATTTTGGTTAGATAAATGCTGAGTCCATGAAAACAGTCAAGAATTGGGTAGAAACAGAGTGGTGGATGAGTGGAAGAGTCGTGTCAGTCATGTGGAGAGTCAGTACTAACAGCGATGGGTGAGTGGAACAGGCTTGGCAGTCATGTGGTGAGCGTCAGTATGATAGTCACCTCCAAGACAAGGTTAGAGTAATTCATATACACAGATTCATACATATTAAGGGTGTATGTAATAATAGAGCATGTAGTGTGTGTGGACGAGCTGGCTTTAAGCACGGCGGTAAAGGTATATTATTTACCGCCGCCGCCGCCGCAGGATAATTGGAACGATTTTGTATTTGTTAATAATATTCCGGGAGAGCTGCGTCGTCCGGCCCGGCGGGATTTATTATTTTATTGTTTTATTCAACCAAATATTTACGTCTAATTGGCGGCCGTGTGCGTGAACGTGTGTGCGTGTGTGTGTGCGTGTGGAGTTAGTCAGTGCATCGGCGTTCACGGAGCTTGGCACGACCATAGAATTTTGTGGATAACTCATTTTTTATATATTTCTCGTAAGTTGTCCAGTTCCGTGATATACCTGTTTAGTTATTTCCCAAGTGGATGTGTTTTGTTTCCTCCAGTTGAGAATCGTCCGTGCGTGTGTCAGATAGCGTTATGTCCCTGGTGATACATGTCGTGGGTTTTGTGGATAACTCATTTTTTATTTTATTTCTCGTAAGTTATCTACGTAGGTCAGTGATTTTCCTGTTTAGTTATTCACAAGTAGATGTTCTTTGTTTCCTCCAGTTGAGACTCGTCCGTGCGTGTGTCAGATAGCGTTATGTCCCTGGTGATACATGTGGTGGGTTTTGTGGATAACTCATTTTTTATTTTATTTCTCGTAAGTTATCTACGTAGGTCAGTGATTTTCCTGTTTAGTTATTCACAAGTAGATGTTCTTTGTTTCCTCCAGTTGAGACTCGTCCGTGTGTGTGTCAGATAGTGTTATGTCCCTGGTGATACATGTGGTGGGTTTCTCTGTACGTGTCCGTGGGTGTTGGGAAGCGATTGTGAAGAGTGTGAAGAAGAGATCGTAGAGGCAATCCGTCGGTCAGTCGGTCGGCTTTGTCTGTCTGTCGGCTGGGCTCTCTGTCCGTCCATCATCAGTTTACCTTCTTGTCTTCTTGTGAACCCATCTATCAGTCTATCTTTCTAACCATAAGTTTATACATCCATCTCCATCATCCATCTCCTCCCGAAATTGACCCCTCTTTCGGCCACCTCTGGATTCTTTTTAGGAGCAGCGAGTAGCGGGCTTTTTTTTATTATTAGTGTTTCCTTTTTTTGTGCCCTTGAGCTGTCTCCTTTGTTGTAAAAAAAAAAATCTTTCTATCAATCCATTCATCTATCCAATTACCTTACTCATCCTCTATCTCTACCTGACCTTCTAAACGTTACCATAATCCCGCGTTGTCTCAGCCTGTTTATCTAGTAATTAATTTATATATCCATGTATTATCTATCCATCCATTTAATTAACTGTCTATTCATTCATCTATCCATCTATCAACCTCTTTTTCTACCTGTATAAAAACCTGTCCATCTATCTTTTCACTTATCCTTCCCGTTAATATTTTCATTCATTCATTCTTTCCATTCATCCATCCATCTATCAACCTCTTTTTCTACCCATATACCTACCTTTCCATCTATCTTTTCACTTATCCTTCCCATTAATATTTTCATTCATTCATTCTTTCCATTCATCCATCCATCTATTAACCTCTTTTTTCTACCTACATACCCACCTGTCCATTTATCTTTTCACTTATCCTTCCCATTAATCTTTTCATCCATTCATTCTTTCCATTCATCCACATCCACCTCTCTCCACCTGTCCCTCAACCCCTCACCTTTATCCGCCGCCGCCTGAGCCTGTGCACCCGGGAGGCCAGCTGCACCGTGGCTAGTGTCTCCTGGTAGAGGGCTGGGGCCGGGGATACATGGACCAGCATCGCCGCCACGCATCGCACGGAGCCCACGCACTCACGAAGCACGCGCGGCAGCTTCCCGTCCCTGTGGTGTTGGGGGGTGAGGGGGAAGAGGGGAGATGGGGAGAGAGGAGGAGTGTGAGTTAGTATTGGGGTGTGGAGTTGTAATTTGTGTTGGGGGGATTGGGTTGTGTGTGTGGGGGAGGGAGGAGGGAGGTTGTATTTGTGTGAAGGGGGGGGGGGGGGTTGGAAGGGCAGTGTTGCTATTGTATTTCTATGTTCGTTTGTTTGTGTGTTTGTGTCTCATCATAATGATATACATACATATTATAGTAAAATAAAACAATCATACTATACAGATATTTCCATGTATACTTAATTTGCTTACCTACATAAACACACACACACACACACACACACACACACACACACACACACACACACGTAATACACTAAAACCCAAAACAAAAAACCTAAGTGTTTGCATCTCCTTTCGTGAATGTAAATGAGTAATTATACAAAGGAGTGACACCTGGGTAATTAGATAAATGAGCGTGTGTACCTGTGTGTGTGTGTGTGTGTGTGTGTGTGTGTGTGTGTGTGTGTGTGTGTGTGTGTGTGTGTGTGTGTGTGTGTGTGTGTGGGTGGGTGTTACTTCCCTGCCCACTCCTTTATTTAATGTGGTCTTCTAATTCACTCATTTTGGGAAGATGAGATGAGAAGGGACAGAAAGACAGAGAGATGGAGAAGAGAAAGGAGGGAAAGAAGGAAGGAGGGAAAGAAGGAAGAAAAGAAAGGAAGGAAATAAGGAGGAGGAAGAGGACTGATAAGATTAGGAAGAATAGGAAACGGAAACGAGAAAGTAAGGAAAGGAAGGAAGGAAAGAAGGAAGAAAAGAAAGGAAGGAAATAAGGAGGAGGAAGATAACTGATAAGAAGATTAGGAAGAATAGGAAACGGAAACGATAAAGTAAGGAAAGGAAGGAAGGAAAGAAGGAAGAAAAGAAAGGAAGGAAATAAGGAGGAGGAAGATGACTGATGAGAAGATTAGGAAGAATAGGAAACGGAAACGAGAAAGTAAGGAAAGGAAGTGGGAAACTGTGAAGAAAAGAACGAAGAATAACATTAAGAACATTGTGGGCGAAACGAAAAAAGGAAGGAGGAAGGAGAGGGAAGGAAGGAAGGAGATACTTAGTCATATGTGGTTATATTAATGGGGTGATGAGAGGAGGAGGAGGAGGAGGAGGAGGAGGAGGAGGATAAAGGTGTTGATAAATTAAGAGGGAAAGGTGAGGAAAGGAGAGAAGGGAAAGCATGAGGGAGGAAAGAAAAAAAGAAAAGACACATAACCCAAGAATTATAGAGGATAAAAAAATAGGTAATGGAGACTGGATATAATGTCTTTGTCTCCATTCTTTTTTCTCTCTTTTCTCTTCTTTCCCCTCACCTCCTCCTCCTTTTACTCTTTCAGCTCTTTCCACTCTTCCCTTGCTTCTCTATTCTCCTTCCTTTCTCTTCTCTTCTCTACTGTTAACCCACCATTGTCTTTCCCACCTAATTGTTAATGGGGCAAAATGTAATGGGTGAGGTTTTAACGAGTGCTTGAAATATAGACCGATTATAAGAAGCGTGGGAAGAGATAAAAACAGAAAATATACTTAATCATCACCTGTACAAATTAAACATAGGTAAATCATATAACACCTGTACCAAATTGAACAGGTAAATTAAGACCTCTACTAAATAAACACCAACACACCTGCGCCAAATTAAACACAGGTAAATGAACACCTTTGCCAACTGAAACCGAAATAAATTAAAACCTGTGTAATATTAAACAGGTAAATTAACACCTGGAAAAACAAACTCACTTGAGCTTAATTAAATATAGGTAGAATCACACTTGTGCAGAAATAAACAAATATATAAAACAAATAATACTAATAAAAACACCTTTGCCAAATAAAACCCTAATTAATACACACCTGCGCAATATTAGACAGGTAAATCAACACACCTGCGCCTCACAAACACCAACAAACACACAGAGCTAAATTAAACACAGATAAACACACCTGCGCGAATTCATGTGCCAAATAAACACACACCTAACACACCTGAGCCTAACTAAATACAGGTAAGCTCGGGAGACAGGTGCGTGGAGCGGCGGGAAGGGTTGGCAGCATTTCAGGTGAGCGGGGCGGGGAGGAGACTAATCACGTGACAGGTAAGGGCGGGCCGGGGAGACGCAGGTAAACACAGGCACATTAGGGCGAGTGGCTGGTAATGAGACTGCGGATGATATACAGGTGTGCGGGATTCTCTCTCTCTCTATCTCTGTCTTTATCTCTGTTTGTCTTTAAATTTCTCCATCTCTGTCTTTTTATTTGTGTTTCTTTATCTATATTTCTACCTGTATATCTTTCTCTGTCTGACCTTGTTTCTCTTTTTCTCTGTTTCTTAATCTCTCTACCTGTATTTTTGTTTTTATCTATGTTTCTCTGTGTTTCTCTTTCTCTCCTTGTCTCTATCTGTCTATCTCTATTTCTCTTTCTTTAACAATATATCCTCTTTATTTTTCTTTATTTTTCTTTCTATCTTTTTTTGTTTCTGTCTCTCTCTTTCTCTCCTTGTTTCTCTATCTGTCTATGTCTATCTCTCTTTAACAATATCTCTTTTCTTTATTTTTCTTTATTTTTCTTTCTTTCTATCTTTCTTTGTTTCTGTCTCTCTCTCTTTGTCTCATTCTCTCTAAACGTATCCCC
Organism: Eriocheir sinensis; assembly: GCF_024679095.1. Classification (NCBI taxonomy): domain Eukaryota; kingdom Metazoa; phylum Arthropoda; class Malacostraca; order Decapoda; family Varunidae; genus Eriocheir; species Eriocheir sinensis. Next base: position 2,897,312 of record NC_066538.1, read on the forward strand.
ATTCTCTCCAGTTTGTCTTCTTTTCCTCATTACTTGTTCCCTCCCTCCCTCCATCCTTCTCTTCCTTCGCGTCCTCATTTTCTCTCTCTATCTTCCCTCTCTCTAACTTCTTCTTCCTCCACTTTTTCATTCTTTATCTCTCTGCCTCGCTTTCTGTTCTCTTTCTTCCGTATCTTCATGTTGCAGTTTCTCTCTCTCTCTCTCTCTCTCTCATTCCCCTCTTATCCCTCTCTTTCCTTCCCCTCAACTTACAGTATCGCCTATCATGACCCTCACTAAATCCCTCTCCCCTCTTTCCCCTCTTCCTTCATTTTTCTTTCCTCATTTTCCTCTCCTTTCTCTTCTTTCCCTTCTCCTCCGCCTCCTTTAACTCTTTCATCTCTTTCTTTTCTTCCCTGACCTCTCTCTTCTCCTTCCCTTTTCTTCTCCTCGCTTCTCTTCCTCTTTCCTTTCCCCTCTCCCTCTTCCTTCTATCCTTTCTTCATTCATTTATTTATCTTCTTTTCTTTTTCTCTTCCTCTCTTACCTTCCCTCACTCTTCTATCTTCCTCCTCTCTCACCCTCTTTCTCCTCCTCCTCCTCCTCCTCCTCCTCCTCCTCCTCCTCCTCACTCTCGAGCTTGTACACAATTTGGTCTTTTTTCCTCTTAACATCGAATTTTAAAGAATGTTGTCAAGCATCTTCATTATCATCGAAGAGAGGGAAGGGAGGGAGGGAGGGAGGAAAGAGGGAAGGAAGGAAGGAAGGAAGGAGAAGAGGAGAGAAGGAAAGCAAGCAGGAAGGAAAATGTTGGAAAGGGAAGAAATAAATTAGAAAAAAAGGAATGAAGAGACAGGAAGGAAATGAGGAATGAAGGAAAGAAGGAAGGGAGGAGGAGGAGGAAAGAAAAGGAAAAGATTAAAGAGGAAAAAGGATGAACCGACACGTTACAGAGAGAGAGAGAGAGAGAGAGAGAGAGAGAGAGAGAGAGAGAGAGAGAGAGAGAGACGAATGGAGGAGGAGGAGGAGAAGAGGGAGGGGAGGGGTGGTTACTCTTCTCAACTTTCTCCTCTTCAGACTCAAGCCATTTCCTTCTTTCTACTCCCGAGGAATCTTGAAAACTTGGAGGGCCTCGGGTGGTCAAGGAGGAGGAGGAGGAGGAGGAGGAGGAGGAATGACCAGCTCTCTCTCGCTATGTTTCTATCTTTCTATCTATCTATCTACACACACACACACACACACACACACACACACACACACACACACACACACACACACACCGTTCGCATCATTAGTCTCAAACGCCGAATATAATGATCTCTTTTTTTTATACTCTCTCTCTCTCTCTCTCTCTCTCTCTCTCTCTCTCTCTCTCTCTCTCTCTCACCTATAAACAAACACCGCCACCTGGGAAACCACCGCGAAGCTTAAGTTTTTTTTTTTACCTGCATCCGTAATTAGCAGGCCGGTCGGCGCTCACCTGGCAACGCTAACTCATTAACAGCACAGGTGAGGGACATTAGCACGCACCGCCGCCGCCAAAGGGAAGTGAAGAAAGGGGTGGTGATGGTGATGGTGATGATGGTGATAATAATGAGAATAAAAATAATAATGTAAGTGTTTGTGTTGTATTGATTTCGTTGTGGCAGGATAAACACACATACACACGCACAAACAGACACAAACAATCACACACCTCTCTTTCTCTAATGATGATAATAATAATAGTAATAATAATAATGTTAATAATGATTGTAATGTTGATTTCCGTGTAGTTTTATTTACTGGAACAGAATACACACACACACACACACACACACACACACACACACACACACACACACACACACACACACACACACACACACACACACACACACACACACACTCAGACCCTTCATATTAATAGCGCTAATACTGATACTACTACTAATATTAATGATTCTCGTATTGTACCATTTTCTAATACAAACACACATACATACACACACACACGAACCTTACCTTACCCCCCCTCTCCTTCCCTTCTCCCTTCCTCCCCCTCCACACACCTGTCTCCCACACTTACTTATAAGGCAGGTGTTTCTGGCCGTTGAAGATCGCCAGAATCACGTTCCCGAGGGCCGTCAGGTTGAGTCTGGACGGGCCCTTCCCTCGCTCCATGGCCCCGAAGTCTATCAAGTGTAGGCGACTCCTGCCCCCCGCCACTGTTAGGGAGAGAGGGAGAGAGGGAGTGAGTAGAGAGAGAGTGAGGGAGAGATAGAGAGTAGAGGGAGAAAGTGAGAGAAAGGGAAGGTAAAAAGAGGGGTAAGTGGGGAGATGGGTAAGAGTGGGAGTGAATGAGTGAGGTCAGTGAGAAAGAGGGAGTTTGTGAGAGGGCAGAGTGGGGATATAGAAGCGAGGGAGTGAGAGAAAGGGAGAGGAGGTAAGAGGTGAATGAAGGGATGGGAAGAGGTGAGGTGGGGATGGAAGGAGAGGAGAATATGAGGAGATTAGAAGACGTGAGTGATAGGGAAGGAGAATGGTGTAGAAGGGAATTGAAGGAGAATATAGAAAAGGAAATAATTTGAAAGAAAAGGTTGAAAAAGGGAGAGGATAAGAGGGAAGAAGTGAATGATGGGAATGAAGGGGAAGATGAGAGAGGAGGAAATGGAATAGGGTGAAGAGACGAAGGAAACGAAAGGGAAAAAGTGAGAGAAAAAACTTGAGTGGTATGAAGCGAAAGGAAATAGAAAGGAATAAACAGAAAGAATGAGAAAGAAGAATAGGAAGAGACAAAGAAATAAACGAAAATGGAGTGAAGGAAACTGGAAAGATGCTAAACTAAGAGAACTTTTAAAGAGAGAGAGAGAGAGAGAGAGAGAGAGAGAGAGAGAGAGAGAGAGAGAGAGAGAGAGAGAGAGAGAGAGAGAGAGAGAGAGAGAGAGAGAGAGAGAGAGAGAGAGAGAGAGAGAGAGCTTGGAGAAGAAAAAAAGAGAAATTAAAAGTTGGAAGAAGAAAACAACAGAGAAGAAAGAAAAGGAACGTAATGGAAGGGCGATAAAGTAGGGAGAATGGAGGGAAAGAGGAAAAATGAAGAAAGGAAGGAGAAGGAGAAGGAGGAGGAGGAGGAAAACTGGAGGAAAGATATTTGTTTCACCTCCGACCTCCTCCCCAGTCTATCAAACACACCCTGTCCTCCTCTTCCTCCTCCTCCTCCTCCTACTCTTCCCCTCCTTTCTCCCTCCTTTACTATATATTTTAAGGGGGCCAAACGTTTAAGGGAGGGAGGAAAGAAGGGAGGGAAGGAGGATGGGAGGAGGAAGGGAGGGAGAGAGTCTGGAGGTAACACGTGGTTTGAACGACTTTGGGGAGAGGTGGAGGGAGGGAGGAAAGGAGGGGGAGGGGGAGGGAAGGAGGGGAGGGGGGAGAGGAAAGTGAAAGAAAGTCCGAGTGTAATTTTTCCTTTTTACGACTTTTTTCCGCGAGTTTGTTTGTCGTTTTTGGGGGACTTGTTTTATTTGTTTTTTTTGTCTTGTTTTCTTTTATTTTTTTCTTTATTTTTTGTTTTTGTTTTCCTTTCATCAAATTTTCTTTCTTTGTTGCTCCTTTTCCTCCTCCTCTTCATCCTTTTCTTTTTTGTCTTTTTTATTATTATTTTCTCCTTTATCACCTTTTCTCTCTTTGTTCCTCTTTTTTTCCTCTTCTTACTCTTCCTTTTCTTTTTTTATCTTCGATTTTTATTATTTTTCCCTTTAATCAACTTTTCCTTCTTTGTTCCTCATTCTCCTCCTCCTCTTCCACTTCTTCCTCTTCCTTTTCTGTACATCCTCTTTTCTACGCTTTTTCCTCTTCCTCTTTCTGTCTATTTTTTTGTCCTTTTTTTGTTTTTATTTTTCCTTAACCCTTTCTTTCTCTGTTTCTCCTTTTCTCCCTCTTCTTCCTTTTCCTTTCACTTCCATATTTACTCTACGTTCCTTTCCCTTCATCATCACCATCATCACCATTTCCACTTCTCTTCCTTCCTTCCACCTCTTCCTTCCTTCCTCCTCTTCTTCGTCTTCCATCTTGTTCATCAGTTATTCCACACACATCTCCACCTCCTCCTCCACCACCACCACCACCAGTCACCACCAAATCCCTCTCCTTCATCACCTCCATTACTCCTCCTCCTCCTCTTCCTCCTCCTCCAATAATCTCTCTCCACTCCACTTGAATCATTCCTCACTCCACTTCAATTTCGTGGATTCTTTTCCTATTCTTCCATTTATTGATGCATTCCACTCCCATCACCACCTCCACTTCATAACCACCCTCACTATCATGGTCACGACTCCACCTCAACCACCACCACCGCCACCATTCCCCCTCACCCATCCTTACCCCTACCACCATCACCCCTCCCACACCCCTTCCTCACCTCCCCCCTTGGCTGAGGTGTCCACGGAGTACTGGTAGATGTTGAGCGTGAAGACCAGGTGAGCGTGGCGGCCTTGCTCGTCCAGGTGTCGCAGGGCCAGCGCGGCGTCCAGCAGGTGGGCGGCGCGCTCCACTGTGGGCGCCCGCACCTCCGCCGCGTGAGCCAGCATCTGAGACGAGGCTGAGTCCTCCATCAGGAACACCCCGGGGGACTGCTCGCCTGGAGGTGGAGAAAGGGAGCAGGTTAGGTCAAGTTAAGTTAGTTTAGCTTTAGGGGGAAAGGGGAGAAAGGGAAAAGGTTAGTTTAGGTTAAGGGAAACTGGGGAGAAAGGGGAAAGGTTAGTTTAGGTTAAGGGAAACTGGGGAGAAAGGGGAAAGGTTAGGTTAGGTTAGGGGGAACTGGGGAGACAGAGAAAGGTTAGTTTAGGTTAAGGGGAACTTGGTAGAGAAAGGGGAAAGGTTAGTTTAGGTTAGGGGAAACTGGGGAGAGAAAGGGGAAAGGTTAGTTTAGGTTAGGGGGAACTGGGGAGAGAAAGGGGAAAGCTTAGGTTAGATTAGGTTAGGGTATGGGAGGGTAGGGTAGGTTAGGTTAAGTTGGGATAGGTTAGGATCGGTCAGGTTAGGATAGGTCAGGTTATGTTAGGCTAGGTTAGGTTAGGGTAAAGTAGGATAGGGTAGGGTAGGTTAGGTTAGGTTAAGTTAAGTTAGGGTAGGTTATGATAGGTCAGGTTAAGATAGGTCAGGTTATGTTAGGTTAGGTTATAAGTTAGGTTAGGTGCGTGTACCTGTGTGTGTGTGTGTGTGTGTGTGCCTCAGTAAAAAAAAAAAAAAAAGCAATAAAATGAAAGCTATTACGAATGAAGATGAACGAGAAAAATATGACGATGAGAATTAATGAAACGAACGGCTCGGCAATTACTGTGTGTGTGTGTGTGTGTGTGTGTGTGTGTGTGCGGTCGTTAATAAGAGAGGGGAGAGGGAGGGTAATGGGTTAAAGGGATAATTGGGTGAGGAAAAGGGGAATAAACAAGATTGAGGGGAAAATGGAGCTGTAAAGAAGGGGAGGAGATCAATTTGAAGGGGAAGGGAGGGGAAGAGAAAAGGGAGGAAGGAGAAGGGAGGGGAAGAGAAGGAGGAAGGGAGAGGGAGGGGAAGAGGAGGAGGAAGGAAGGGGAAGGGAGGGGGAGAGAAGGGGGAGGAGGAAATTTGAAGGGGGGAAGGAAGGGAGGAAGGGGAAGAGGAGAGGGAAGGAAGGGGCAGGGAGTGAAAAAGAATGGGGTGGTGGAAATTGGAAAGGAAAATGGAGGCTTCTGTTGTGTTTCGGTTTAATTTACATTTGAAGCTTCGAAATAAACCGAACCAGTAATCCCATAATTTGAACCTTATTTCTGAATTTTAATAAAGGGAAATAAGGTTGATTGTGCGACCGTGATTTTGTTTTGTTTTGTTCATACATTTGAAGGTTTGAATTGTAACGAAGCTGGAATCCAATAAATTAAACTAATCTCAAAGTACTCCAATCGTTTATATTTATGATTTTACTTATATTCATGATCTTAGTAAAGGAAAATAGAGGTAGATTGTGGGATTGTGGTTTTGTTTTATTTTCATTTGAAGGATTGAATTGTAACGAAGCTCGAATCCGATAAATTAAACTAATCTCAAAGTACTCCAATCCTTTTTATTCATGTTTTTAGTTATAATCATTATCTTAGTATAGGAAAATAGAGGTGGATTGTGGGATTGTGGTTTTCATTTTGTTATCATTTGAAGCTTTGAATTATACCGAAGTCGTAATTAGTTGAATCTTTATAAAATTACCTCAAGGCTTTATTTTTTGAAGCGTAATGAAGGGAAAAAAAAGTAGATTGTGGGATTGTGATGTTATTTTGTTGTCATTTGAAGGTTTGAATTATACCCAAGCCATAGTCCGATAGTTTGAATCTCTCCTTAAATTAACTCAAGGCTTTATTTTTTGAAGCGTAATAAAGAGAAAAACAGGTAGATTGTGGGACTGTGATTTTGTTTTGTTTTCATTTGAAGCCTCGCATTGTACCGAAGCCGTAATCTGATAGGTTGAATCTTCCTAAAATTACCTCAAACCCTTATTTTAAGCGATATAAAGGGAAAAAAACGGCCGATTGTGGGATTGTGATTATGTTTTGTTTCCATTTGAACCTCGCATTGTACCGAAGCCGTAATCTGATAGGTTGAATCTTCCTAAAATTACCTCAAACCTTTTTTTTTTGAGCGATATAAAGGGAAAAAACGGCCGATTGTGAGAGAGTGATTATGTTTCGTTTCCATTTGAAGCCACGCACTGTACCGAAGCCGTGTTCCGATAATTAGACCCCTTCTGAAATTACCCCAACCGATATCAGGCTTACTCGAAAATTGGAGCACCGAGCGAGGTTAGGACTTAAAGAACGTAAATATCCGAAACCGAACGAAGAGGCGAAGGGAACCGATGTGAACCGCAGGAGCGGAATTGAGGCTTCGAAATAATAAAAAAATAAATAGTGGTTCGCAAAATTAGGAAAGATAGGGAATAGAAAAGAATGGAGGTTCGGAAAATTATGAAAGAACGTAGCAATTTCTCGAGCGATGTTACGACTGTTTCCCAAAAGTTCCCGGCGATGAGAGAGAGAGAGAGAGAGAGAGAGAGAGAGAGAGAGAGTTTTAGTTTTACACAACATAATTATATTATTTTATTATATTTTAAAGAGAGAGAGAGAGAGAGAGAGAGAGAGAGAGAGAGAGAGAGAGAGAGAATTGTAGGTTTCTCACAATTTACGAATATTATTTTGTCATATTTTCAAGAGAGAGAGAGAGAGAGAGAGAGAGAGAGAGAGAGAGAGAGAGAGAGAGAGAGAGAGAGAGAGATTTCACACTTTATATATTCTCACACTTTCGCAATATTTGTTTACTTATATTTATTTTTATTTGTTCCGTAAGTCATTTTCTGCCGCCTCTGTTCTAATATATATTTATTTTTATTTTTCCAGGTCAGCTGCGACCCTAATTAACCTGCCGCGCCGGGTATGTTGTCTCCTCCCAACACTTTATTATTTTATTTGCATATTACTTTTCATACCGAGTTTCTTTTTTCTCCGTTTTTTCATATTTTTTATACATTTTTCACATTTATTATTTTTTTTTGCATTATATTTTATCACGTTTTCTTTCTCCCTTTTTTTATTTTCATGTTTTCCGTCCTTTTTTCTTTCCTTTATTTTATTTATCTACATTTAGTCTTTATATCTATTCCCTTCTCTTTTTCTCCTCTTCCTCTTTCTCTCCATCCTTTCCTTCCCTTCATATTTTTCTTCCCTCCTTTCTTTAATATTTTCTATCAAGTTTTCATTCTTCCAGTTTTTGCTTTCTTATTTTCCATTCTTTTCTCCTTTCTTTATCTCATTTATCTACATTTTGTCTTTTTAAATATTCCCTTCTCTTTTTTCCCTGTTTCTTTTCCTCTCCATTCATTCTTTCCCCTCATCTTTTTCTTCCCTCCTTTCTTCAATATTATCTATCAAGTTTTCATCCTTCAGTTATTGCTTTCTTATTTTCCGTGATTTTGTCTTTCGTATATTTCATTTATCTACATTTTATCCATTTTACGTATTCTCTTTTCTTGTCTTCTCCTTTTTCTTCGTCCTTTCTTTCCTTTCTTCCTCCAATATCTTCATCTTTTACACAATTTATCCTCTTCTTATTTTGTCGTTATTTTTTTCCTTTTCTTCCTCTCCATCTCTTTCTTTCCCCTCTCTCCCTCTACCTCCTTTATATAATTTATCCACATTCTTTTCTTCATTATGTCGCAGCCTTTCTCTCTCTTTTCTTCTCTCTCCCTCCGTTCTCCCTCCCTCCCTCTCCCGTCCTCTCCCTCCCTCTCTTTCCTCAATACCTCTCACATAGTCCCCATCTGGCTTTTCCCTCCATCTCATCAGATTTAACTCTTCCATCTCCTTCTCCTTCTCCCTCCCTTCCCTCCCTCTCCCTTCCTCTTCCATCTATCTTTCTCTCCCCTTCAAGTCTGTCCATCAAATTATTCTTTCTTGTTGCGTTCCATCTCCATATTTTCCATCGCCTATCTTCTTTAATAGTCTTTCTCTCTCTCTCACTTTCTCTCTTCTCTCTCTCTCTCTCATTTATCAATTTATATTCCCTCTCTTTCATCAATCAGTTTCTATCCTCTGTTACGACTTATGATATTTCCTGCAGGGCCACCATTCGTCTCTCTCTCTCTCTCTCTCTCTCTCTCTCTCTCTCGCCAAGGTTGTATTTTCCATCTGGACTTTCTGCATCTATTTTTTTTGCAACTTTTTTTTCTCTCCTTCCCTCCAGGTCTCGTTTTTTCTCTCCCTCCCTCCCTCCTTTCCCTCCCTTCCCTCCCTCCCTCCCTCCAGGAATTTTATGAGCAGCTGAGACAAATATTTTTCTCTCCGAAGGTGATGGAGGCAAGGGAGGAGAGAGAGAGAGAGAGAGAGAGAGAGAGAGAGAGAGAGAGAGAGAGACTGACTTCACTAGATAACTGATTTGAAACATATTTTTGCTCGAGTGTGAAAATTAATTTAAAATATTCCTCAGGTCCTCACCTTTTCCATCTACATCATAAAATAAAATAATAACAATAAAGAGACGAAAGATAAAGGAGAAAAGAAAGAGGAAAGGAAGATAAAAGAAGATGAAGCTGAAGATAAAGATAACGAAGTCTTGATCATATATTGTTCAGGTGTCATATTGCCTTCATTCTTAACCTATTCGCTTTTTTCAATACATCTTCATCATCATTATCATCATCACATTCATTTATTACCAGTCCACTCCACAACAAAGGCCTTTCCTAACATCCTCTATATCTCTCTTTCTGGTGTTAGTGTACTCCATCCTGCTCTGACAAATGCTCTAACTCCACCTCTCCACCTGGTCCTCTGTCTTGTGTTAGTGTACTCCATCCTGTTCTGGCAAATGGTCAACTCCACCTCTCCACCTGGTCCTCTGTCTTGTGTTAGTGTTCTCCATCCTGTTCTGGCAAATGGTCTAACTCCACCTCTCCACCTGGTCCTCCGTCTCGTTTTAGTGTACTCCGTCGTGCTCAGGCAAATGCTCGAACATTATCTCTCCACCTAGTCCTCTGTCTGGTGTTAGTGTACTCCATCCTGCTTTGGCAAATACTCTAACTTCTCCTCTCCGCCTGGTCCTCTGTCTGGTGTTAGTGTACTCCATCCTGCTTTGGCAAATACTCTAACTTTTCCTCTCCGCCTGGTCCTCTGTCTGGTGTTAGTGTACTCCCACTCCCTCTCCGCCTGGTCCTCTGTCTGGTGTTAGTGTACTCCATCCTGCTTTGGCAAATGGTCTAACTACAACCACCTGGTCCTCTGTCTGGTGTTAATGTACTCCATCCTTCTCAGGCAAATGCTCTAACCTCTCCACCTGGTCCTCTGTCCGCCCTGACTTCAAATAATTCTCGGGTGTCCACTCTGTTACTTTGGTTGTCCGTCTGGTATAAAGTCTACGGTTCTGACCTGCCCGGGTTCATTTCCTCTTCTTCATCGTCTCAATCTTAATCTTTAACCTTTGTCTGTTGTTTACTCCATGGTCATCACTTCCTTTTCTCTTCATTACTCTTCTTTATGCACTTATTAGTTTATTGCATACTTCTTCACTTCTCACTCTCATTTCTCACACTTTTTAGCTTATCCAGATATTTTGTGAGGCGCCGAGTTTCTGAGTCTCATGATATGCATTTTTATCCTCAGAAAACACGCAAGGAAGAGGAGTATAAGGGGAGTGTATGGAGGGAAAATAAATGAAAAAAAGCTGTATAAAACCATTCGTATGTAATTTGTGGATTATTATTATTCGGCAATTTGGTGATTTTTTGTTTTTAATTTTGATATGCGCGAAATATGAAGATCGTAATAATGATGATAATGGAGATAATGATGATGGTACTGTAAAAAAGGATCAGTTATAATAGGCTCATATATAAGTACTTAATATACGAGTAAAGCATAAAACACATAATCAGAGAGAGAGAGAGAGAGAGAGAGAGAGAAGCGTTTCGACGGTCCGGCTCAGCCTCGTGATAAATGTTCCAACACTGTTCTGTATTCATAGTCTCCTTTACCTCCCTCTCTCCCTCCCTCCCTCCCTCCCTCTCTCTCCCTCCCTCCCTCTCCCTCCCTGCCTCCCTCCCTCTGTCTCTCTCCCTCCCTCCCTCCCTGTTGCTCCACTACCATCTCCATCTGGTTCGTTATTGAGGTATTTCTCTCTCTCTCTCTCTCTCTCTCTCTCTCTCTCTCTCTCTCTCCTCCTCCTCCTTCCTCCTCCTCCTCCTCCTCCTCCTCCACTTTATCCTCACCCTTCTCTTCCTCTTCATTCTTCTCCAGCCCCGTATTTTCTACCACCAATACCTCCTCCTCCTCCTGCTCCTCCTCCTCCTCCCTGTTCACTCTTTCCACTATAATTGACTTCCCTTGTCGCCTCCTTCCCTCCCTTGTATTGCCTCTGTTTAATTCCTGGCTCTTTCCCCTCACTTCCTCTCCCCTCTTCTCCCCTCTCCCCTCTCCCCTTCCTTTGTTCCCCTCCTATCCCTTCCTTCTCTCTTTTCTCTTCTTCGTTATCTTTTCTTATTTTTCCACCAGTTTTTTTCTCTTTCCTCCTCTTCCTTTCCCCTCTTCTTCCCTCTCCCCTCTCCTCTTTCTTTGTTTCCCTCCTATCCCTTCCTTCTCTCTTTTCTTCGTTATCTTTTCTTATTTCTCCACCTCAGTTTATTTTCTCTTTCCTCCTCTTTTCTTCTTCCTTTCCCCTCTTCTTCCTTTCCTGTCTCTCTTTATGCTACCTCCTTTCCCCTTTCTTTCACTTCTCTTTCCCTTTCTCGTTTTTCCGTTTTTCTTTGTTCCTTCATCTCTCCTTTCTCAATCTTCTCCATCCTTTCCCCTCTTCTCCTCTCTCCCCTCTCCCCTTCCTTTGTTTCCTCCTATTCCTTCCTTCTCTCTCCTCTCTTGCCTTTCTATAGTTTCCTCTTTCTTTTCTCGTTTTCTCTTCCTTTTTCCTTCCCCTTTCTCTTCCCTCTATTTCCTTCTTTTCCCTTCCTTTCTCTTCTTTCATCTCCTCTTCCCTTCTCTTTCCCCCCAGTTGTCTCTTTTTACTCTATTCATCTCGCCTCTTCTCCTTCCTTCCTTTTTCTTTTTCCCATCACTTTCTCCTACATTCGCTTACTCTCCCTATTACTCTTCTTCCTCTTTCTCTTCTCTATCGCCTTTCTTTACTCCCTCTTCCATCTCCTCTCTCTCTGTTCCTTCCCTCCCTTTCTCTCCTTCATTCACTTCTTTCTTTCCTTTTCCTTTTCCTTTTCTGTTTTGTTTCTTTCATCGTCTCTACCTTTATTACTTCTCTCCTCCTACCTCCCTCCTCTCTCCTATTCCCATCTCTCCTCTCCATCTCCTCCCTCCTCTCCTCATTGCCTTTCTCTCTTTCCTCCTATTCTTTTCTCTCCCTCTCTCCCCCCATTTTCCTTTTTCTTCCACACCAGTTACCATATTTATCTCCCTCTCCCTCCCTCTCCCTCCCTCTCTCTCTCCCTCCCTCCCTCCCCCTCTCTCTCTCCCTCCCTCCCTCCTCCTCCCTTCCTCCTTCCTCTTTTCAGCTTCCTCTTCCTCCTCCATAACCCCGATTCTTTCTTTGCCTTCTCTCTCTCTCTCTCTCTCTCTCTCTCTCTCTCTCTCTCTCGTACTTTTTGCTTAATTGTTTATTTTTTTTCCTATTTACTGTTCCAGCAATTATTTTATCGTCATTTTCTCTTTTTTTTTCTTCTCATTCTCTTTTTTCTTTCCTTCCTATCTCTCCTCTCCTTAATTTATCGTATCAATTCCGTCACCCCTTCTCTCTCTCTCTCTCTCTCTCTCTCTCTCTCTCTCTCTCTCTCTCTCTCTCTCTCTCTCTCTCTCTCTCGCAGTGAATTGATGGGAGGAGCTGACGTGGATGGCTTACTGATGGGAAAGAAAGAGGAGGAGGAGGAGGAGGAGGAGGAGGAGGAGGAGGAGGAGCCTAAGATGATGGAAGAAAGGATGGATAAGGGAGGTGAAGGTGAAGGGGTCAAAGAGTGAAGGGAAGGGAAAGGAAGGGTAGTAAGAGATGGGGAAGGGGGAAGGGGAGAGAGACGGGGAGCGATGGGGGAGATGGGAAGGAGGTAAAAGTGATGGGAAAGAGATAGGGTGAAGGGTAGAGAGGGGAGTGAGGATGATGGGAAAGCGGGGAGATGATGGGAAAAATAATGGGTGATGGGAGTAGAAATGGATATAATTACTAATACGTGACCTTGAACACACACACGCACACACACACGCAAACACACACACACACACACACACACACACACACACACATACACACACACACACTTTTCAATCATCCGATATTGGCAGTAATCCTGACTTTGCGATACACAGTCATAAAGAACAACATTTGCCAGTCAATTACCGAGCTAATGACGGATTGGTGAGGGGAAAAGAGGGGAGGAGGGAGGGGAAAGAGGGGAAACAGGAGATAGCATAGGGAAAGAAAGGAGAGGAAGAAGATGGGAAATGAAAAGGAAAAGAGGAGGAAAGTGTAAAAAACTGAGGTGGAGAAATAAGAAAAGATAACGAAAAAGAGAAAGAAGGGATAGGAGGGAAACAAAGGAAGGGGAGAGGGGAGAGGGAAGAAGAGGGGAGAGGGGAGAGGAAGTAAGGGGAAAAGTGGAGAGGAGGGAAGGGTTGGGGAGAAGGAATGAAGGGAAAAGGAGAGGGAGTTTTGAGGGCGAAAGAGAGAAGGGATGAGGGGAAAGAGGGGAGGATGGGAAATAGTGAGGGGAAAAGTGGAGAGGAGGGATGGGTTGGAGAGAAGGAATGAAGGGAAAAGAAAAGGGGGTCTTGAGAGCGAAAGAGAGAAGGAATAAGGGGAAAGAGGGGAGGAGGGAAGGGACAGAGGGGAAACAATGAGGGGAAAAGTGGAGAGGAGGGAGGAGTTGGGGAGAAGGAATGAAGGGAGAGGAGAGGAAATTTTGAGGGGACAGAGGGGAAAGGGGGGTGAGGGGTGAGGGGAAGGGAGGGGAAAATGAGAGGAGAGAAAGGAGGAAGGGAGGAAGGGAGAGGGGAGAAGAGGAAATTGAATAGATGAGGTATATGAGGCAGGTGGAGAGAGAGGGGTAAGAGAGAGGGGAAAGGGAGAGGAGGGGAAGGGTGAAGCAAGGGGAATAATGCCAGAGGGAGAGGGGAGAGGGGAGAGGGAGGGGGATTTAAGCCTTGTTCCTGTAAATAGAGAGGGAGAGGGGAAGAATAGGGGATGAGAGGGTATTTGAGGGGAGTGGGAAGGGGATTTGAGTGAGCCTTGTACATGTAAATTGAGAGGGAGAGGGGAGGATGAGAGGGGATTAGAGGGGAGTGAAGGGGAAAAGATTAAGGGAGTGAGTGAGATAAAAAGAGAGAGGGAGAGGGAAAGTGAGGGGAAGTAAAGAGGGATTAGAAGGAAAATTAAAAAGAAAAGATGAAAGGAGTAAGTGAAAGGGGGATAAAGAGGAACGAAGAGGAGTGTAAGAGGAGAGAAAGAGGGAGTAATGAAAGGGGAATAAAGAGAAGGAAGAGGAAAGTGAGGAAGAAAGGGGAAAGGTAAATGAATGGGGAGACAAAGGAGATAAAGATGGTTAAGGGGAAAAAGATTAATGAAGTAAGAGGGGAATGAAGGGATGAATGAAAGGGAGATAAAGAAAGAAAAGAAAAAAGATGGAGGAAGTGAGGGGAAATAAAGAGGGGAGAAAAGGGAGATAAGAAAGATAATGAAAAGGGAAAGAGCAGTGAAGAAAGAAAGAGGGGAATGAAGGGAGGAATGGAGGGGAGATAAAGAAAGAGAAGAGGAAAAGATGGAGGAAGTGAGGGTAAATAAAGAGGGGAGAAAAGGGAGATAAAGATAATGAAAAAGGAAACGAGTAATGAAGAGAAAAATAGGGAGATGAAGAGAGGAATGAAGAGGAGATAAGGAAGACAGAAAGAGGAAGATAGAAGATAGATAGAAAGATGAAGATACAAAGAGGAAAAAAAACAAAGGAGTAACTGAAAGGGAAAATAAAGAGGGGAAGAAAATGCTACAGGTGAAGGGAAAGTGAAAGGGGTGAGAGGGGGGGAAGGGGGACAGGTAAGGGTAATTAGGCGTTGAACTTTACCTTGCCTACCTTAGTCGATTTTACCTGTGTGTTACCTGTGTGTTGGAGCGGCGGAGAGCAATTACCTTGAAAGCACCACCACCACCACCATCACCATCATAACCACCACCACCACCACCACCACAACCACCACCATCACTCTCATCATCATCCTACTACTACTACTACTACTACTTCTTCCTCCCCTTCTTCTTCGCCTCCTCCTTCTTCTCTTCTCTTCTCCTCCATCTCCTTCCTTTCTTTATCTTATCTTCCCTTTTTTTCTTTCTTCCTTTCATTTCTTTCCATCAATACTTCTCTTCTTATCTTTTGTGTCTCTCTCTCTCTCTCTCTCTCCCCACCATCAATTCCCTCTAACAATCCATTAACTCTTGCTATCTCCGAGCTGTCTCTCTAATCCCTTTCCTATCTCTCCATCTATCTCTGTTGCCATTTTTTTCTTTCCCTTCTAATTTACTTCCTGGTTCTCCTTCTCTTTCTTCCCTTTTCCATGTTTCTTCTTTTCACTGCTCGCCTTTTCTTCTCCCTCCACCTTTTTTGCTTTCCTCCTATTTCTGTATTTGTATCTCTTTTCATTTTCCTTTCCAATCCTCTCCATTATCTCTCCTTCTTTATCTTTCCTTTCTTTCTCCTACATTTTCTCTCCTTTTTCCCTCTTTGTTCCTCTCCCTTCCCTCTCCCCTTTCTTCTTTCTTTCTACACCGTTTTTTTTATCTCCTTTCATTTTCCTTTCTCTTCTAATACATCTCAGGATTTTCTTTCTTTCTTTCCTATATTCCATCTTTTTTCCCTCTTCCATTGTTCGCTTTTTCCTCCCCCACCTTCCTTTTCACTCTATCTTTCTGAGTTTCAATTTTCCTCTGCTATCTAATTCCCCTTCTGGTTCTCTTTCTCTTTCCTTTCCCTTTTCCATCTTTATTCCTTTCCTTGCGTTTGTCTGTTTCTCTCCTCCACCCTTTTCTTTGCTTCTGTATTTCTGTATTTTCCTGTGCTTCCATTTTCCCTTCTCTTCTATTTCACCTTCTAGTTCTCCTACTCTTTCTTTCCTTTTTTCCCATCTTTCTCCCTAACCCCTTCTCCCTTTTCTGCTTCCTTTCTACACCGTTTTCTTATCTCCTTCCTTTTTCCTTTCACTTCTAATACTTCTCCGGATTCTCTTTCCCTTTCTTTCCGTTTATCCATCTTTCTCCCTATCCCATGCTTCTCCCGTTCCTTCTCCCTTCCTCTCTTCTCTCCATTGTTACCCTCTCCTACCTCCCCCTCCCTTCTCCCTCCTCCTCCTTCCCTGAACAGCTTGTATCTGCGGTCAAGCTCTGAATAAGTCGCTAAGTTTCCTCTTCATCTGTCGCTCCCTCTCAATTTTTTTCCCTCCTCACACTCTCTCTCTCCTTTCCTCTCCTCCCTGCTTTAAACTGGTGCCTAGCAATAGTGGTGTGTCGGCTCAGTAGAGACGATGTTATACGGACATTAGCAAGATTTATTTAGCAGCGAGTCATCCGCCACTGGAACAAACCTCCTGCCGAAGTAGTTAACGCGTACACGATGAAGTAATGATAGAGCGAATTTACAGTTACTTTTTTTTTTTTTTTTTTTTTTTTACAGCAGAGGAGTCAGTTCTAGGGCATAAAAAAAGGAAACAAATATGAAAAAAAAGCCTGCAACTCACTGCTCCTAAAAAGAGCTAGAGGTGTGGCCGGAAGATAGTTATTTGCGATGGGTGTGATTTGAACGTTTCTTTTTCTACATATAAGTGCTTTGCTCCTCCTCCTCCTCCTGCTCGTCCTCCTCTTCCTCTTCCTCCCTTAGCTCTTCCACATGGTACTATCTCCACTACTTTTACAATAACATCAACAACGACAACAACTATTACCACAACAACAACAACAAGAACTACTACTACTTCTACTACAGAATTATCTCCTCCTCCTCCTCCTCCTTTTACAACAGCAACAACACAAAAACTTTTACCACACATCACCATCTCCTCCTCCTCCTCCTCCCCCCCCTCCGTACTCACCCTGAGCGTACTGCGCCAGGAGATCCGTGACCACATCCCCCGGGGCGATCTGCAGCGCGGACACCCTGACGGAGTGCCGCGCCCCGGTGTTGGCGCGGTGGTCCTGCAGGGCGCGGTACAGCCACCAGACGGCCGTGGGCATGACCCCCAGCGTGTGGCAGCTCTCCCCGCCCCCCAGCATGGTGTACGCCTGGCCTGGGGGAGAGAGGGGAGAAAGGGGGGTTAGTTATTGGGTAGATAAGATGTGAATTAGGGGGACATTGGTAGAGGGGAGTCAGTGGGGTGAAGAGGGGAAGAGAAAGGTAGATGGGAAGAAGAAAAGGGGTTAGTGGGGTAAAGAGGGGAAGAGAAAGTAGAATGGGGAGGAGAAAGAGGAAGATAGAAAGGAGTTAGTGGGGGTTAGACGATGGGAAGAAAGGTAGATGGGGAGAAGAAGGAGGAAGATAAAGTGGTTAGTGGGGATAGGAGGTTGGGAAGAAAGGTAGAAGGGGAGAAAAACTATTAGAATAGAAAGGGTCACTGGGGTAGGAGGTTGGGAAGAAAGGTAGATGGGGAGGAGAAAGAGGAAGATTAAAAGGGGTTAGTGGGATAAGGAGATTGGGAAGAAAGGTAAAAGGGGAGAAGAAAGAGGAGGATAGAAAGGGTCAGTGGGGTTTGGAGGTTGGGAAAATAGGAAGATGGGGAAGAGAAAAGGGGAGAAAGAGGAAAGTAGGGGGAGGTAGATTTGTAAGGGGGGAGAAAGGGGAGTGTTAAGGTTGGAAAGGTAGAGAAAATGGGAGAGAGAAAAGGGAGAAGAAAGGGAGACAAAGAAAATAGGGAAAAAAAAGGGCGCGATAATAATTCCAATCTTTACCGTTTTTCTTGTTGTTTTTGTCGAATTGTTTTTGTCTACTTTTTGTTTTCTTTGTTTTGTTTACTTCCTTACTTACTCGCGTGTTTGTTGCTCTCCCTGTTTGTGTGTTGGTTTGTTTGTTTATCTCGGGCAAGACTAGACAGCGCGAGGAGAAATTGGAAGTCTCTCGTCCGTTGAAATTTTGGAGATAACTTGGAATTGAACGCTAAACTTTGAGAGAGAGAGAGAGAGAGAGAGAGAGAGAGAGAGAGAGAGAGAGAGAGAGAGAGAGAGAGAGAGAGAGAGACCCCTACCCCTCCACCACCACCACCACACTCTCCTAGAACCTCAACTCTTCTTTCCTTCTCTTCCCTTCTCTTCTCTTCCTTTCTCCTTTCCTCCCCTTCATTATTTTTCCCTTCATTACCCTTTTTTTTATTTATCCACATCCTTCCTATCTTCACTTCTTCCTCCTTCTAATTCTCCTTCATTACATTTCCTCCTCTTCCTTTTTCTTCCTCTCATCTTTCCTTCCTCCATTCTTTCCTCCCAACCTTTCCTTCCTTCTTTTTTTAACCCTTTATCTTTTGTTTCTTCCTTACTTACATACTTCTTTCCTTCCTTCCTTCCTTCCTTTCCTTTCTTTATTTCTTTCCTTCCTTATATCATTCATTTATTCTTTCCTTCCTCTTTGTCTATCTTACTCGTTTTTTTTTCTTCCTTCCTTCCTTCTCTCCTTCCTTCCTTCCTTTATTCCTTCCTTGCTCCCCTCTCCCCTCCTTTCCTCCTTACCTTACTCTCATCCTTTCAACCTTCCTTCCTTCCTTCCTTCCTTCCTTCCTTCATCCCTTTCAACCCTTGCCTTCCTTCCTTCATCCCTCTCTCCCTTCCCTCCCCTCCCCTTCCCCCCAACCCGCACTATCCAGAGCGGGAAAACTTTGCGCCACACAACAGCGGCCAAAGTTCGGAAAGGAAAAAAAAAAGAAGAGAGGGAAAAAAGTAGTAGAAAAGTGTTGAGGCGAAAGGAAATGGGCGAAATGTGTCCCAAATGAGTGTGTTGTGTGTGTGTTGTGTTGTGTGTGTGTGTGTGTGTGTGTGTCGAGGGAGTGCACATGAAAGAGAAAGAGAAGGAGGGAAGGAAAACAAGATAAAGGAAAGCCTGAGAGGAAGGAAGATAAGAAAAAGGAGGAAAAGAAATTAAAGGAAAGGAAAGGAAAGGAAAGGAAAAAAGGAAAGGAGAGGAACATAAAGGACATGGAGAGAAGGAAACAAAGGAAGAAAAAGGAGGAAAGGGAGGAAAAGAAAGGGAAGGAAACAGAAAAAAAGAGAAGGAAAAGGATAAGAAAGGAAGAACATAGGAAGGGAATGAAAGAGAAGAGTAAGGAAGAAAGAGAAAGGAAGGAGGGAAGAAAATGGAAGGAAGAAAATGGGAAAAAATGGAGGGAAATTAGAGTACCGTAGAGAGAGAGAGAGAGAGAGAGAGAGAGAGAGAGAGAGAGAGAGAGAGAGAGAGAGAGAGAGAGAGAGAGAGAGAGAGAGAGAGAGAGAGAGAGTCAATTAACCATTTTTCCTCCTCATCTGCCTCACAATCAGGTAAAAAATGATCCCCAGGTGTCAAGATACTTCACCTGAGAATCAAAGTATTTGGACGTAAACTTGAGCAGAAAGAACCAGAGAGAGAGAGAGAAAGTTTGCGAGGTGATAAAAACAGATAAAAAGGAAAACTAATGCACTTGTGAAGGAAAATGGGATGATGAGGATGATAGTGATGTTGGGGGCTGGGGGGGAGAGATAAAAGAAAATGGGATGATGATAATGATGATGGTGGTGGTGGTGGTGATGTGGTTGGGGGTTGAGGGGAAGAAGAGGTCATGGAAAATGGAAGAGAGCGAAAGGAAAGTAAGAGAAATGGAAAATAAAAGATTGAGAGAAAGAAATGAATGATAAGGTTAAAAAACTGAAGATTATGATAAGATTCGAGAAAGAGGAAATAATATAGAAATTGTAACGAAGATGTAGGAGAGACTAAATGAGAGAAAGAAGATAAAGAGAAAAAAAACAGTAGTGAAAGTAAAATAAATTATAAAAGGAGGAGATACGAAAAAAGAAAGAGAAGAATTACGAAAGAAAATGGAAAGATAATGGAATAGGAAAAGAAAAACGAGGTAATGTATAAAGAGGAAATAGAAGGAGTGAAAATAAAATGAATGATAAAAAGAAAAGACGCGATAAAAGAGAGGAATAGAAGAGGAGGTTAGAGGAAGAGAAGAAATACTAAAGAAAATAATAAAGATGGTGAAACAGGAGAAACAAAACACGTAAGAGAGGAAATAGAAATAAAGTATAAGTGAAAGTAAAATGTGTGATAAAGAAAATAGATACGATAGAAAAAGAAAAAAAATGAAGAAAGAGAAATTGAAAGATAATGTAATAGAAAAGACAAAATAAGATAAGATATGAATGAGAAAAAAAGTGAAGATAAAATACATGATAAAAGAGAAAAAATGCAACAGAAAAAGAGGAAGAGAAGAACTATAAAAAAAAATATTAAATGGAAAGATAATATAAGAGAAGAAAGCAAAAAAAAAGCGAAAGAAAAATGCAAGATAAAAATGAATAGATAAGAGAGAGAGAGAGAGAGAGAGAGAGAGAGAGAGAGAGAGAGAGAGAGAGAGAGAGAGAGAGAGAGAGAGAGATTACGTTATAAAAGAAGAGAATTGCAGGCTGATAACAAGGAGAGGGAAGGGAGAAGAAAAATCTGAGCAAAAAAAAAAGAAAGAAAGAGAATGAAGAAAAAAGTGATAATGAAGTGTTTGATAAAAGAGGAAAATATATAATGGAAAAAAGGGAAAAGAAGTGATTGGCTTGTTATCGAAAATGGGATGATGATGAGGGGGGACGAAAGGAAAATGATCCCCCTCAAAAAAAAAAAAAAGAAAGAACAAAGGAATGATAAAAAGGAGACAGATAAAAAGGAGAATAGAAAATAATTGAGTATTGAAAGCAAAGGAACTGTTGGTAATCGAAAATGGAATGACGACGAAGAGGAGACAAAAAAAAATGCCCCCCCCCAAAAGAAAATAGAGAGAAAAAACGAGAAAATGATAAAAAGGAAACATATGAGAATAAAAAATAATTGGGTAGTGAAAGAAAATGACCTGATGTTAAAGACAGGATGAAAGGAAGATATAAAAACCAAAAGAAACAGAAAAAAATAAAAATAAAGGAAAGATAAAACGAATGATTAAAGAGAAAAGGTATAATTGAAAAAAAGAGAATAAAGAAAATTAAAGAAAAATATATAAGAAAATTGTGATGACGAATGGAGGATGCGAAGAAAAATCAAGAATAAATTAGGAAATGAGACAAAATACAAAACCAAATGAAAAAGTAGAGATAAATATAGGAAAATAAAATGCATGCTGATAAAAGGGAGGGAGGGAAGGGGTAAGAAGGTAGGGGAAGGGGTGGGGAAGGAGAAGGGGGCGGAGATGAAGGAAGGGGAGTGAGGGAAGGGAAGGGATAAGAAGAGAGGCGGTAAGGAGGAAGACTGAAGGGAAGGAGGAGGAAAAAGGAGAGAGGAGGAAGAGTAAAAAGAGGAGACGGGGTAAAATGAAGAGGAGGAAGAGAAGAAGGAAGACGAGAAGGAGGAAGCAGAAGAGAATGGGCAAAAAAGGAAGATAGGAAAATTAAGAGAGAAGAAAAAAAGTTAAATTTGATTGAAAAAGGAAATGGATCGTGCTTGAGAAGAAAGAAGAGGATCAGAATAATCAGAAAAAAAAAAAAAAATAATGAGAGCGCTTGATAAAAGGTAAAAAGATTAGACGGGGTAAAATGAAGAGGAGGAAGAGAAGAAGGAAGACGAGAAGGAGGAAGCAGAAGAGAATGGGCAAAAAAGGAAGATAGGAAAATTAAGAGAGAAGAAAAAAAGTTAAATTTGATTACAAAGGAAAATGGATCGTGCTTTGAGAAGAGGAGGGAAATCAGAATAATAAAAAAAGAAAAAAAGAGGGAAAAAATAATGAGAGCGCTTGATAAAAGGTGAAAGGATTAATGGTAAAAGGAGACAAAATAAAATAAAATAATTATAGTATGGATAAAAATTAATAGTGGCAAGGAAAGAGAAGACGAAGAAGAGAAATCAGAAATAGAAAAAACGAGAAATAGGAAGTAAAGGAATGGAAAAAGAGGAAAAAAATAAAGAGAGCACATGATTAAAGGGAAAAACGTTATTAGTAAAAGGAGACAAAAGGAAAGAAAGCAATTAGAGAATGGATGAAAATTAATAGTGAAAAAAAAGAAGAGAAATCAGAAATAGAAAAAAAAAACGAGAAAGAGGAAGTAAAGAAGGAATGAAAATGCTCGATGAAAAAAGGAATAAAAACAAAAATAAAACGACGGAAGAAAAGAAAGTTATTAGGTTACGAAAGAAAATGGGATGATGATGAGGGGGGGAGGAGGAGGAGGAGGAGGAAATCAGAAATAAATGAAGGAACGAAGGAAAGCTCGTCGTCATTTGGAGATTTTTACAGAGTTACCGAATTTTTGAGGGAAAGTTTTGGGGAAGTTTGGTGTGCTGGGCTGCGAGGTCCCGTCTTCTTTTAGTTCATCTGGAAAAAGCACGTACATACACACACACATACACACACACACACACGGACACACGGACATCTACAAACACACACACACACACAAAAGCATTCCTTCCTTTACCCCAACACTCTTCTTCCACTGTTTTACACACACACACACACACACACACACACACACACACACACACACACACACTCACCTAGGTTGGGCTGGCCGAAGCTAAACACCGCTCCGTCCACCCCACGCAGCACCGCCACGATCACGTCTGTCAGGGCGGATGAACACACCTCCGTCTGCGAACAGGTGTGTGGAAGGGGTTAGACAGGTGTGTGGAAGCGTTAGGGAAGTTTGTAATGGATTAGACAAGTATGGAAGGGGTGAATGATTTTTTTTCCTTTTATTTTGCTCATTTTCTTCTGCTTCCTTCTTCGCCATTCTCCTTCTCCTCTCCTCTCCTCCTCCTTCTTCTCTTCCTCCTTTTCTATTTACCCCCTCCCCTCTTCTTCCTCTTCCTCCTCTCTTCTTTTTCCTCCTTCTTCCCCTCAGTCTTCCTCCTTACCACCTCTCTCCTTATCCCTTCCCCTTCCATCCTCTCCCCTCCCCCTCCTTCCTCAGCCCTTTCCCTACCTTCTCACCCCTTCCCTCCGTCCTCCCTTACCTGCGAGTCCTCCTGAGTGTAAATCCCATCGAAGGTGAACATCTTGGGCGCCGCGATGCCCACCCTGACCTCCTCGGTGTGCTGGGCGGGCGGGGGCGTGGCCGAGCCGGGGTCAAACAGGGTCACGGTCTTCTTCCTGGGGTCCACCTTGAGCACCTGTGACCCCTGACCCATCTCACCTGCCCCGGCCACCCGCAGCAACACCTTGACCTGGGGGAGAGAGAAAGGGAAAGTGTTTAGATGGTTTAGATGATGAATTTGTTGAAGTGAAAAGAGAAAGTAAAAAAAAAAAAAAATAGAAATTGAGGAAAGAAGGTGAAAGGTGGAGAGAAAGATAAGCGTAAGCAAGATTTAGTGTTTACGAATTTAAATGTAAACTTGAAAAAAGTGAAATGGAGGAAATAAAATAAAATAAAATTATCAGTAACTGTTTGTGATAAAAGACTTGATAAAATGTGTAAAAAAGTAAACTAAAAAGAGGAAGAAAACGCAAGGAAAGCAGAAACAGAAAACAAAAAGAGAGATAAAAAGGTCTTAGTAAATTCTGGGTATTAAAGAAAGCGTTTAAGTGAAAGAGGTAATTTAAAAAACGAAGAAAACACACAAAAAACATACAAACACAAAATGCATTAGTAGATTTAGTTAGAGAATACAAACACAAATAAATAGATAAATAAATAATATGAAGAGAAATTACAATAGTTATACACACTGGACACAAACTAATAGATAGATAAATAGAGACAGAAATACAGCAATAACAAAGTAAACAAAGAAAACAAGGATAAGAAAACAAAACAATAAGCCAAATCGAGCAGCATCCCCTTGTTATAGTGTGTGTGTGTGTGTGTGTGTGTGTGTGTTGCAGGGCCCGGTGTTTTCTTTGCATTGTGTTGCCCCACGTCCAGAATGAGGGTGCTTTTGTGTTTGGACGCTCTTCTGCTCCTCCTGCTGTTGTTATTCTGGTGTTTGGCCGACCCTGTTTTTTTCCGTCCGTCCTTCCTTCTCTTCCATATTTATTTATTTTTGTTTTTTTGCTTGTTTTTTTTTTTGGGGGGGGGGGTCGTGTTTTGTTTTGGGTCCTTCCTTGTTCTTCTCTCTGTAATCGGATTTGTCTTATACGTCTGTTTTTTTTTTCTATCTACACACTATTTATCTGTTAATTTGTTTGTCCTTCTTTTGTTCTTTTTATTTATCGCCCTTTTGTTTTTTTAGTTTTCGGTCCTTTCTTGTTTTTCCCTCTCCCTTTCATTGTCTGTTCATTATGTCTCTTTGTACACTATCTATCTGTTTGTCTTATTCTTTTATTTCTTATCTATCTTTCTATCGTTCTTATATTTAGGCCTTCATTCTTTGTGTCTATCTATCTATCTGTCAGTTTATCTGGTCTATTTTTGCATCAACTATCAATCTGTTTGGCTGTTATACTATTGTTCTGTCTATCTGTCTACCCATTTTTGTCTATCTGTCTACCAAGTAATCATTCAGTCTGTTTTTACCATATTAATCTACCTATTTATCTATCTGTTTATCTATCTATCTATCTTTATATATTTGTCTAGTGTATTCTTTTCTATTTTTGTATCTATCAATATGTCTGTCTTTTTTTTTTTTTTGCAACAAAGGAACAAAAATAGCAATACAAACCGAAATAAAAAAATATATATAGAAAAATCTCGCTATCTATTTCTCACACAAAGACGAAAGACAGAGATTGAGTTGCAAAGGCGTCTATCTATCTACCTGTCAATTATTATCTATCTGCCGGTCTATCTATTATGAGTGCCAGATTCCGGAGATAGCCCCCCTTAAAGCCAAGTCTCAGTCTGTGTTCCTGCCTCCCTCCTGTTATTAGTGCCAAGTTTGCCTAAGTCTCTGCCACCCCTCGCTGTTATGAGAGAGAGAGAGAGAGAGAGAGAGAGAGAGAGAGAGAGAGAGAGAGAGAGAGAGAGAGAGAGAGAGAGAGAAGGCCCTTAGTCGTCTTCCTCCTCCTCTTCTTCTCTATTCCTTCTCTTCCTCATCTTCCTCCTCTTCTGTATTTCTTTATTCCTCTTCTCTTGTCTCCCGTTTCCTCTTATTCCTCAACTTGCTGTATTTATCATCCTTTGTTGTTGTTCTATTGTTTATTATGTTGTCAATTATTCCTCCTCTTCCTCCTCATCCTCTTCCGTTTTCTTTTTCTTCACCTTTTTTCGCTTTCGTGTTTTTTTCTTCTTCAGCTCCAACGATTTATTTTATTCCTTTTCCTTCTCATTTGTCTTCCACGTCTTTCCTCTTCTCCTCCTCCTCTTCATTCATCCACTCTTCATTATCCATTCTCGCCTTCCTTCTAGTCCTCTTTCTTTCTTCTTTTATTTTCAACTTTTTCCTTTCTTTCTTTTTTTCTCTTTTACCTGTGTCCTCATCCTCCCTTTCCTCCTCCTCTTCCTCCTTTTTTTTCTACTTTTTTCAACTTCCTTTTCTTTTTCTTTCTTTTTTTCTTTTACCCATGTCCTTCTCCTCCTCCTCCTCCTCCTCCTTCACCTTGTTGTTCCTTCCCTGTCCTCCATTCCTCATTTTCTTTCTCGTTTGTCGTCTCCCTTTTATTGCTCTTTTCTCTGTTTACTACATGCTCAAGTTTCCTCCTCCTCCTCTTCCTCCTCCTCCTCCTCCTCCTCTTCCTCTTCTTCTCCTCCTCTTATTTTTCTTTCGTCTTCTTTTCGCTCTGGCCTTTCTTACGTTATTAATATTTTCTCATTTATCTTCTTCCTTCCTTTACTCTGTTTTCTTCCAGTTATATGTTTGCAGTATTTTTTTTCTCTTCTCCTTCCTCCTCTTCTTCCTCTTCCTTCTTCTCTTCCTTCTCTTCTCCCTTTCGTTGTTTGTCTTTCTTCTTTTACGTTTATTTTATTGCAATTTACTCTCCTCCTCCTCCTCCTCCTCCTCCTCCTTGCTTTACCATTTATCAGATCGACACTTTTGTTAGAACTTTGGAGAGAGAGAGAGAGAGAGAGAGAGAGAGAGAGAGAGAGAGAGAGAGAGAGAGAGAGAGAGAGAGAGAGAGAGAGTAACTAACTTTATCCCTTGGGAGTCTATAGAATAATGAAGGGGGAAAAAATACATTGGTTTTTTGTTTATAATGTTTTGTATCGTGTGAGGGAAGGAAGGAAGGAACGAACGAAGGAAGGAAGGAAGGAAGGAAGTAAGGATGAGAGGGAGGGAAAGATAAAAGGAAAGATGTTAGTGGAGAATGAAGATAGGAAATAGGAAGAGAGGAAGAAGAGCAAGCAGGAAAAGGCAGTATACGAAGAAGGTAGGAAGGAAGGAAGGAAGGAAGAAAGGAAGGGAGACAGAAAAAGGACACAAAGCAAGAAAGTGGGAAAGAATGAAGGAATGGTCAGAGAAGGAAAGGAAGGAGGTAGAATGGAAGGAAAAACGAAGGAAGAAACGAAGGAAGGAAGGAAGAAAAAAGGAAGAAAAGAAGGAAACATCAAAGAGGGAAAGATAAACAGGAAAAGACAATGAGGGTCGGAGTTAGGTAGGCAGAAAGGAAGGAAGGAAGGAAGGAGGGAAGGATCAGAGAGGTATTATGGAAGGATAAGGAGGAGGAGGGGAAGAATTAAGAGCCAATTTGAGGCGGTTTGATGGAGGAGAAGAAACTTTCTGTGATTGAACGGAAGGAGAGGGAAGATGAGTGGAGGTAGAGGAGAAAGTATATGGGAGAGTAGAGGAGAGGAGAAGTAAAGGAGAAGAGAGAAATGGGATACAGGACACAAGGAAAAAGAGAAAGGTGCAGGCAAAATGAGGGAGAGGAAAGATGAGAGGGAGTAGAAGAGAGGGAGAGAGAGAGAGTAGAAGAGAAAAGTGTATGAGAGAGTAGAGGAGTGAGAGGGATTAAATGAGAAGAGAGAAAGGAGATACAGGACGAAAAAAAAGAGAGAAGAGTGCAAGAAATGAGGGAAAGTGAAGATTAGTGGAAGAAGAGAAAAGAGACAGAGTGATGGGAAAGTGAAGTAAAGGAGAAGAGATAAATGAGATACAGGACGAAGAGCAAGAGAGAAAGGTGCAGGAAATTAAGTAGATTGAAGATTAGTGGAAATAGAGGAGAAAGAGTGAGAATGAAAAACAGAAAGATAATCCCTGGAAGAAGTAGAGGAGATGAATGGCATTGAAGATTAAACGAGGTTGAAAGAGTAAAATCTGAATGAGGGAAATTGAGGAGGAGAAATAATTGAGTAGAGAGAATAACTGGAAGAGAAGAAAAAATGATGAACGAGACTTATTGTGGGAAAAGACGTAAGGTAATTTAAGGTAGGGAAGGTTAAAACAGGGATTAAAAGAAAAGGGATAGGAAGGAAATAATTTTAAGAAGAGAAAATCGAAAATGGGCAATTGATGTGTAGAGAGAAGGGAGGAAAAAAAGAGAGGCATAGAAGGGATGTTAGTAGGATGACAGTGGAAATGGAAGGGGAAGAAAGGAAAAGAGAGGAGAGAAAGATAGGCAAAGAATGGAAGGGAAGGGAAGGCATTAAGGAAGGGATAGAAGGGAGTATAATGGAAGGGAAAGGGAAGGGGAGGTAGGAGAGGGTAGGGGGTGTCTAAGGCTTAATGTGTGATGAGGTAGAACGTAATTCGCAATATATTTCTTCATGCCGCGAGTGGAATGGAATGCAGGGAAATAGAGATTGGAATTTTACCCTCAAAAAATCTCACACGTGGACTGAGGAAGAGGAGAGAGGGGGGAGAGGGGAGAGAACGGGAAGGAGGAGAGGGTATGAGAGGGGAGATGGAGGGAGGGGAAAGAAAGGGAAGGAGGAGAGGGGAGAGGGAGGGAGGGGAGAGGAAGGAGGAAAGGGGGGAGGGAGGGAGGGGAGAGAAAGGGAAGAAGGAGAGACTGTGAGAGTGGAGATGGAGGGAGGGGAGAGAAACGGAAGGAGGAGAGAGTACGAGAGGGGAGATGGAGGGAGGGAGAGAAAGGGAAGGAGGAGAGGGTATGAGAGTGGAGAGGGAGGGATGGGAGAGGAAGGGTAAGAAGGATAAACAAAGCAGATGACTGAGTGGAAAAAAAAAATCCTTACCTTTTTGCTTATTCATTTCTTATTTGCTTTATTTTTTCTTTTCTTTAACAGTTTCATAATTTCCTCGCGTCAGATTAAGTTATTTGAATTCTTTTTTATATTCTTTTTCTTGTTAATCGATTCATCGTTTTTTTTCCCTTCGTCAGATTCTCATATATTCCTTCATTTATAATATTCTTTTATTTTATCATCCATCCGCCTTACGTTTTATTTTATTCAGTAATATGTATTCATTTTATTTATCTCTTTACTTTCATTGTTATTTTTTTGCTTCAATGCGAGTGTTTATGAGCTGTAGGATAACTTATTTTTGTTTATTTTTTACATTTTATTTTTATTTTATCCTTTTTTCCGGCCAACCGTGTGTGTGTGTGTGTGTGTGTCAGCCATAGGATCGAACCCCCGTCCAGTCATTCCCTGCCTTTGTTTAGGAGGGTTGGATCCCCTGTATGGGCCCAGGTGTGATTGTGTCTCACCTGTGCCGGGTGATTAAGGTATTGAGCCGCGGGGGGGGGGGGATGTGTGTGCGTAAGAGAGAGAGAGTGAGAGAGAGAGAGAGAGAGAGAGAGAGAGAGAGAGAGAGAGAGAGAGAGAGAGAGAGAGAGAGAGAGAAGGGGGGGGTAAAAACGTACAAAAAATAAAATAAATACAAGAAGAAAAGAAGGAAAATGTAGAAAAAGAAAATAATGAAAGTAGGTAGGTAGTAATTAAGAAAAAAAGGAAAAAAAAATGAAGAAAAAGTAAATGAAAATAAATATGAAAGAAAGAAATATGGAACAGAAGAATTGGAGGAAGAAAAGAAGAAATTAAAGAAAGAAATCTGAGAGGAAAAAGTTAGAGGAAGGAGGAAAGAGGAAAGAAAGAAATTAGGAGGAGGGGGAGGAGGAAGGGAGGCAAAGCAGGGAGAGTAAGGAGGAGGAGGAGGAGGAGGAGGAGGAGGAGGAGGAGGAGGAAGAGGGATTTTGAGAAGGAGAGAGGAAGGGAGAAATCAGAATCAACAGAGAAAGAGATAGAAAGCGAGAGAGAGAGATAGAGAGAGAGGAGGGGGAGGAGGAGAAAGAAGGAGATAAGTGGATGGAGGAAGGGATGGAGAGAAAAAAAAGGGTGAAGGGGGGAAGGAAGGAAGACCCAAAGTCCCCAAATGGAAAGAAATGGCTTACCTGAGGGCAGAAAGTAGCAGGGAAAAAAGTCTAAGGGGAAAAAAAGTGTCTTGGGGAACTTATGTAGAGAGAGAAAAAAAAAAAAAAGGAGGAGGAGGGGAAGGAAGAGAAGGAAGAGGAGGAGGAAGATGATAGATAGATAGATAGATAGACAGACAGACAGACAGATAGACAACTCTCTCTCACACACACACACACACACACACACACACACACACACACACACACACATACGAAAAAAGAAGCAAAACAAAAAAAAAGGGAAAGAAAAAAAAAGCGGAAAAGAAAGAAAAAAAGAGAAAGAAGGATTAATTAGGAGACATTACGAAGAAAACGGGCGACACTAACTGATGGCAATGGGAAAGAAAACGGAGTGTGGGGACCGCCGATGTGAGGGGAAACTGTGGTATTGATTATTGCTCCTTATTGGTGGGCTATATATTTTACTCCTCCTCCCTCCTCCTCCTCCTCCTCCTCCTCTTCCTCTTCCTCTTCCTCTCTCACTGAAGGAGGAGGAGGAAGAGAATGGGGTGGTTTGGGTATGGGGGATGAGGAGAAGGAGGAGGAGGAAGAGACTGGGGGATATGGGAAGAGGAGGAGGAGGAGGAAGAGGAGGAAAAGAAAGGGCAGTGAAGGGGAAAATAGAAGAGTGGAGAGAATATATGTCATGTCGGAGGGAAAAAAATAATAGGAGGGGAAAAAAAGGGGAAAAAGTCAAGGCTGGGTCATTTTTTCTTTCTGTTATTATTATTATTATTATTATTATTATTATTATTATTATTATTATTATTATTATTATTATTATTTTCTCTAAGTTTGTTGTTTTACAGTTATTTTTATTAGTAAAGTTTGTATGCAAAGGTAATTAAGAGGAAAAAGGAATAATAAATAAGGTGATAAGGAAGAAAGTTCAAAACGAAGAAGAGAATAAAAAGGGAATTCAGGAAAAGAAGAGAAAGAAGGAAACAAAAGTGATAAAAAAAAGGAAAGAAGGCGATAATAGAATGAACGTGAATATGGAAAAGAAGAGAAAAGAAAGTGAAAAAATGAAATAATAAGAGAGAGGAGAATAAAAGAAAATTGAAATACGAGAAAAAAATAATTAAGTAAAAAAGGAGAAGCGAATTAAATTAACGTGGATATGGAAAAGAAAAAAACAAAACAAAAAGAAAACAAAAAATAAATAATGAGAGAAGAAAATAAAAGAAAATTTGAGAGAAAGAAGAGAAAGAAACCAAAATGAGATAAACAGTAAAAAAAATGAGAGAATTAAATGAAAGCGAATATGAAAAAGAGAAAAAAGGAAAGAAAACCAAACAAAAAAGATGTAGAAGTAGAGAAGAGAAACGGTAATAAAGAAGATAAGAAGAAGGAAGGAAAGAGTTAAGAGAAAAGAGTAAACATGAGAAAAGAAGAGAAAATATAATAGAAGAGAAAGTAACAAACAAAAATAAAAGGAAACAGGAAAGAGAAGAAGAGGAACAGTGATAAACAAGGGAAGATATGAAGGAGAGAAGAATTCCAGACTTGAATAAAACATGAACGGGAAGGAAGGAAAAAAAAGAAAATCTGAAACCCAAAAAGTTGAAAAAGGTTTGCAAGAAAAAAAGAAGAAAAATAACAAGTTGTCTTCAGTTTATATGTAGAAAGTTTGATGAAGTGCTGAGAGAGAGAGAGAGAGAGAGAGAGAGAGAGAGAGAGAGAGAAGGTAAAGTGGAATATTTGAGAAGAGGTTTAAGAAGAGAGGTTGAGTGGGTGCTCTCTCTCTCTCTCTCTCTCTCTCTCTCATTAAAGATAGGTCATCAGAGGAAGAAGCTTTGGGATTCTTGACCCAAGATGGCGTCCTCCTCCTCCTCCTCCTCCTGATCTCGTTTTTCTATGTTTTTCCTTTTTTTCATTCGTTTCTTCTCGATCCTACATTGTTTTCCTCCTCCTCTTTTTCCTCTTCCTCCTCCTCTTCCCCTCTACCTCCTCTTTTTTATTCACTTCTTCCTTCTTTTCCTCTCACTTTCTCTCTGAAGTCTCTTATCTTACCTTTATTTGCCTTTCCCTCCATCCTTTTTTATCCCCCTCCTCCTCCTCCTCCTCCTCCTCCTCCTCCTCCTCCTCGACCTACTACCAATATCTTTCTCGTTGTCTTCTCTTCCTTTTTCCTGTGTGTTTCTTCCTCATCCCTTTCACCTTCCCTTCCCCTCCCCTCCTCTCCCCTCCCCTCCCCTCCCCCTCCCCTTCCCCCCCTTTAGGTCGTCTTGGGAGGGCCGTAATATCAGCCAATCAGCGGCCACCACGGGATTAGCCAATCACCCACGATCTTTTCTCTCTCTCTCTCTCTCTCTCTCCATTTTTTCTTCCATTACAATTTACTTCATTCCGTTTTCTTCATTTCTCTCCGTTTTCTTCATTGTTAATCATCTTTTATTTTGGTTTACGCAATTTTTTCATCGTTTCATTAATTTGTCTTTTTTTTTCTCTACAGTCATACCTGGTAACAGAAAGGAGGATAAAGAAAAAAACAGATAGATAGGTAGATAGAGACACAGCGATAGGTGAGGGGAAGGGAAGGGGAGGGGAAGAAGCGTATCGGGAGGTGGGGGAAGGGAAGGGAAGGGGCGATAGATAGATAAATAGATAGAGATAACGTGAGGGAAGGTGAGGGGCGTAATAGTGAGGTGTGAGGGGAGGGGAGGGGAGAAAGGTGAGGGGAAAGGAGAGGAAGAAAGAAGGGGATAAGGAGAAAGAAAAGAAACAAGAGGAGGTGAGAGAAAACATAGATAGATAGAGATAGCGTGAGGCAAGGTGAGGGGCGTAATATTGAGGTGTGAGGGGAGGGGAGGGGAGCAAGGTGAGGGTTCAATTAGTAAGATGGGCCCGCTGCGACAAGGCGTCTCCCCTCTGCCCCCCGCCGAGCCCAGCAGGGGGGGCGCTGTCTTAGTGGCCCCCTGCTGGCTGGGGAGCGGGGGTAGGGGAGAAAGTGGGAATGGGGAGGAGGAAATAGTTTTTAAGGGGAGATAATAGGTTGAAGAGTGTGTGAAAGGGAAAGAATGGAGACGGAAGAGATGGAAGAGGAGAAAATGAATATGGGGAGAGGGGAGAAGGGGAGAGATGTAGAAATGGGGAGGGGGAGTAGTTGATAAGGGGAGATAATAGTTTGATGGAGAGTGAGAGAAAGAAAGACGAGGAGACAGGGAAGAGGAGAGAAAGAAAGGGGGAGGAAGGGGAAGGGGAGATGGGGAGGAGGAAGTAGTTGGGGAGGGGAGATAACAGTTGAGGAGTGTGAGAAAAGGGAAGAAAGAAGAGAGAGGGGGAAGAGAAGAAGAGGGGAAGGGGACAGACTGGGAATGAGGAAGAGGAAATAGTTGAAAAGGGGAGATAAGTTTGAGGAAGAGTGAAAGAAAGGGGATGAAAGATGAATGGGGAGAGAAGGAAGATGAATAAAGGAGAGAAGGAGGATGAGGGGGGAGGGGAGACTGTAAGATTGGGGAACAGATGAAGAAGGGAAGAAAGAGGAGGGGGAACAGAGTAACGAGGAAGAGGGAAGAAAATGGGGATGAGAGAGAGAGAGAGAGAGAGAGAGAGAGAGAGAGAGAGAGAGAGAGAGAGAGAGAGAGAGAGAGAGAGAGAGAGAGAGAGAGAGGGGATGAGAGGTGAGGAGGAGGGGAGAGAAGAGAGAGGGAGGATAAAAGAGAGAGAAAAATGAGGGAGAGAGAAGAAAAAATTGAGATTAAAAACACTTGACAGGAAATTCACTGACTGACTGACTGACTGACTGACTGACTGACCGATTGGCTGACTAATTAACTGACTGAGTGACTGACTTATTAACTGACAAACTATAACTGACTTACTGACTAACTTATGGATTGACTGAGTGGCTGAGAAAACGAAGCAATGACTGACTGACTGACTGACAAACTAACCTAACCATGGACTGACTGACTGACTTACTTACTTTCTAACCGGTTGACTGACTAACTGACTGATTGACTGACTAACTGACTGCCTTTCTAACTAACTCAATACATAATTAACAGGTGTTCTTGATTTACCTGTCAGAAGAATGAGTAACCAATTAACTGAACACCTGACTGACTCACCGCCTGACTCACCTGCCTTAATGAGCTGGCCAGGTAGCTAATGATTCAGATTAATTACCCCATTTCAAAACCTATTGGCAGAATGACTTAATAAGCTGACCAAGTGGAATTGACTGACACTCCCTACGTATGTGTGGAAGGGAGAGGAAGGGAGAGGAAAGGGAGGAGATAGAGAGATGATGAAAAGGGAGAAGGAGGGTAAAGAGAAAGGGAAAGTGAAGGGAGGAGATGAATAAAGATGGAAAGGGAGAGGAAGGGGAAGGAAGGGAGGAGAAAAAGGGAATGGAAAGGTAGAGATAACTGGAGAGAGAAAGTAAGGGAAAGGAGAGAGAGAGAGAGAGAGAGAGAGAGAGATGGTGATTTTGAAGGGGAACTACTGGTCTGAAGAGGAAGATGTGACTGGAGAGAGAGAGAGAGAGAGAGAGAGAGAGAGAGAGAGAGAGAGAGAGAGAGAGAGAGAGAGAGAGAGAGAGAGAGAGAGAGAGAGAGAGAGAGAGAGAGAGAGAGAGAGAGAGAGAGAGAGAGAGAGAGTTTTAAAGAAAGAAATGTAGTGGAAAAAGGTTTAAAAGTTATCGTCGTGTTATTACTAAGGAAAATTATTATTATTATTATTATTATTATTATTATTATGTGTAGGAGAATTTCAAGCGTATAACTGCGACAAGATTATTACATTACGAATTCAACTCTCTCTCTCTCTCCTATCTTTATCTCCCCTCCGTTTCCATTTTCTCTCCCTTTCCCTCTCATTCCTCCTCCATTATTGTCTCCTCCAGATGTCCACGTCTCTTGTTCCCTCCCCTTCCTTATCTCTCTCTCTCTCTCTCTCTCTCATCATAACTCAGAAATATTCATATATATCACACCTCATCCTTCCTCCCTCTCTCTCTTTCCCTTCTCCCTCTTTTTTTTTTTTTCTCTACCTCTTCTTATCATTCTCTCTATTTCCGTCTCTTTCTGTCTCCCTATATTCCTTCTCCCCTTCCTCTTTTTCTCCCTCTCTTCTCTTCCTTTTTGCTTTCCTCCGTTCTCTCTCTCCCTCCCTTCTCTTATTCACTTCATTTCTTCTCCTCTCCCTCCTTTTATTCCTCTCTGACATTCCAATCTCCTTTACTTCTTCTCTCTTCCTTCCTCCCTTCCCTCCTCTCCCCTCCCTCCATTTTTCCCTTCCCCTTCTTCTTTCCCTTTCTTCCTTTCTACCGTCTTCCTCAATCTCTCTCCCTCCCTCTCCAGTCGACTCCCTATCTTCTTCCTCCCTCTCACCTCTCTCCTCATCTTACCTTTTCCATCCTCTTTTCCTCTCTCTGTTCTTCCTCTCTTCCTTACTTCCCCTTCCTCTCCATCATCCACTTCCTTCCCCCTCCTTCTCCGTCCCCAGTCTTATTCCCTCCTCCCCTTCCCTCCATTCCTTGCTTACTACTCCCCAACTCCCTCCCTATCGAACCCCCTCTCCTCCCCACTCTCCATCTTACTTCTTCCTCCCTCTCCCTCTCCTCTCTCTCCCTCTCATCTCCCCAGCATAAAATAACACACAGACACGTTCCCACGCCCCAGAAATATGGCGCTCCCGCTCGGAATTAAGTGGAAGGTGTTAAAACGAGTGGGGAAAAAAAGGAGGAGGTTTCGGGAATATTCCAAGCGGGGAGTCACGCCGAGTTTATGGAATTCCAGGCAAAAAAATGTATATGTGTGTGTGAAAAAGAGTGTTTAGGGTGAGGTCAGGTCAGAGGGTAAATGTACGTTTCCAGGAAGGTTTATGTTGGCTTGGTTTGCTTGACGTTGAATTACCTTATCTTACCTTACCTTACCTTACCTTACCTTACCTTACCTTACCTAACTTTACATTACCTTACCTCATGCAGCTAACCTTGAATTACCTTATCTTAGCTTACCTTACCTTACTTTACATTACCTTACCTAACCTAACCTTGAATTACCTTATCTTACCTTACCTTACCTTACCTTACCTTACCATACCTTACTTTACATTACCTTACCTCACCTAACCTTTCCTTTATCCTTGCTTTCTGTTTCCTTCTTTACCTTCCCTTATTTACTCTTGCCCTTCTTTTCCTTCCCTTACTTTCCCTTACCTTCCTTTACCTCTACCCATCCGTTGCCT
>NC_066538.1:2937425-2949925 GCF_024679095.1 Eriocheir sinensis
TCATTATTTCTTTCTATCTATCTATCTATCTATCTATCTATATCTATATTGAGAGAGAGAGAGAGAGAGAGAGAGAGAGAGAGAGAGAAGGACTAGGCCGGCTCCCTTCACGACCATTGCGTCCTCGGTAACCTGGTTTGGGAGGGAATATCTCACAGGCAAATACGTCTCTTCCCTTCCCTTCCCTTCCCTTCCCTTCCCTTCCCTTCTTTTCCCTTCCCTTCATCTTCATCTTCCCTTTCTTTCCCTTCCCTTCCCTTCCCTTCCCATCATCTCCCCTCTCCTTCAATTCAATTCACTTGCTCTCCCTTCCATTTCCTTTCATTCCCTTCCTTGTACTTCACTTTACTTTCTTTCCCTTCCATTCCCTTCCCATCCCTTCCATTCTCTTCACTTCAACACCCTTCCTCTCACTTCTCTTCCCTTCCTCTCACTTCTCTTCTCTACCCTTCCTTTCCCTTCCATTCTTGTCACTTCCCATCCCTTCCTTTCCTTTCCCTTCACTTCCCTACCATTCTTTCCCTTCCCTTCCTTTCCATTCCTTTTCCTTCCCTTACCTTTCTTACCTCCTACTTCCCTTCTGCTTCTTTCCATTTTCCTTTTCTTTCCTTCCCTTCTCATTTCCCTTCAATTTCCTTACATTCTCTTCCCTTCTATTTCCATACCTTCTCAACTCTCAACTCATCTATTCACTTTTTCCCATCCTCATTTATTCATTTTTTTCCCTTCACCTTTTCCCTTCCTCTCCTCAACCACCTCCTTCCACAACAGCATGTATAGCCCTGTCTTCTCCCCTATCCCTCTTCTCCCCTCATTTTCTCTTCCTACGCTCTCATTTTCTCCCCAAATCCCCTCATCATCGCACTCTGCTCTCTTGTATTTTTTCTGCCGCCTCTTTCCCCTTTCTTTCCCCATAATCCCCCTTTTTCCGTTTTCCTTTTTACATTGTTTTCTTTTCTATTGCAATTTTTCTTTTCTGCTTTGTCGTGTTTTCCATTTTTTATTCCTTTTTATGCATTATTATTATTTTTTTTCATTTATTTCCATTTGCTTTTGTTTAGTTGATCGCTCTTTTCTTCTTTTTTTATCTTCTGACTGACTAACTGCATAAGTGATTGACAGATAACTGGTAACTAACTGGTATTGACATCATTGAATTAACGTATTGATTAACTAACTGACTGGCTGACTAACCCACTGACTGACTGATTGAGTGACTGATGGATAGACTAAGTAATTGATTGGTTGATTGATTGTTTACCCTCCTCTCCACCGCCGCGCCTCCTTCCCAATCCTAATCCTCGCTCAATCCTTTCCCAATTCTTTTTCCTCGTCTTTCCTATCTTCTTTCTTCACGGTCATTTCTTCCAGCCCTGTCTTGGGAACCCTTGAGAGAGAGAGAGAGAGAGAGAGAGAGAGAGAGAGAGAGAGAGAGAGAGGAAAAAAGAAAAGAAAAGAAGGAGAAGAAAGGAAAGAAGAATAAATAAGGAAGAAAAGAAAGAAGAAGAAGAAAAGGAAGAAGAAGGAAGAAAAGGAAGAAGAAGAAGAAAAGGAAGAAGAAGAAAAAGAAAAAGAGGAAGAAACAGAAGAGGAAGAAGAGGAGAGAGAGAGAGAGAGAGAGAGAGAGAGAGAGAGAGAGTTTTCCACCTTCATTTTGTGAGAGAGAGAGAGAGAGAGCAATTCCTTTCATGGCAGAGAGAGAGAGAGAGAGAGAGAGAGAGAGAGAGAGAGAGAGAGAGAGAGAGAGGACATAGCGTTTACGATCATGGTATTACGTGTTAAAGGCTTTTGGTGTGAGTGTGTGTGTGTGTGTGTGTGTGTGTGTGTGTGTGTGTGTGTGTGTGTGTGTGTGTTGCGGCATAATAATGGAGGCTGTGAAGGAAATATAAAGCCATAAATTTCAAGGCGAGAGAGAGAATGTGCATAGTAATATATTTTGAGATGGTTTATTGTTATTTCCTTCAGTCTCGAGTTTGTCTTCTTGGTTGGTTCGGGTTTGTGCGTGTGTGTGTGTGTGTGTGTGTGTGTGTGTGTGTGTGTGTGTGTGTGTGTGTGTGTGTGTGTGTGTGTGTGTGTGTGTGTGTGTGTGTGTGTGTGTGTGTGTGTGTGTGTGTGTGTGTGTGTGTGTGTGTGTGTGTGTGTGTGTGTGTGTGTGTGTGTGTGTGTGTGTGTGTGTGCTTTTATGCCTTCTTTACTCTTTTATTTCTATCTATTTCTTATGTTTTCTGCTATTTTTTCTTTTTTGTTAATGTTTACTTTTTAACCTTTTATTTTTCTGGATTTTATTTTTCCACTATTTTCTTTTTCAATATTTGTCTTTCTTTGTGTTTGTGTTTCATTTTTATATCCATTTTCATCACTAACAGCTTCTCGTTTTGCTTCTAACACTTTTTTTCACTTCTCTTTCATTTCTTTTTTTTTCTTTTTCCTCTTCTTTTTATTTAATTTCTATGGTTCAATCCATTTATCATCTCTTTTGCTCTTTCTCTCGTTTATCTGCAGTCTGTCTTTCCCTTTCCTACCCTCTCTCTCTCTCTCTCTCTCTCTCTCTCTCTCTCTCTCTCTCTCTCTCTCTCTCTCTCTCTTTCCTCACCCATTTTTCACCGCCATAAGTTCTTAATTGCTTCATTATAACAAAATACAAGGAATATATATTTTCTCGAACACGCCGTTAATAGCGCAGAATACCCTCAATTTCGCGCGGAGCAAAGAAAACGGGATTATAACACATGTATTGAAGTTTAATTGGTAGAAGATGGGAATAAAATGTTTGAGAGATGGAAGGAGAGGGAAGGAAAGGAGAGGGTAGGAAGGAGAGGGAAGAATATTAAAGAGAAAGGAAGGGATGAAAAGTTAAAGAAAGGGAAGGGAAATTGAGGAAAGAGAAAGGAAAGGAAGAGATAATTGGAAGGGGTAGGAAAGGAAGGGATGGGAAAAGAAAGCGATAAGGGAAGGAGAGATGATTGAGGCAAGAGTTGAAGGATGCAATCGAGGAAAATAGGAGTAATTGAAAAGATGTAGAAGGAGGAGGAGGAGGAGGAGGAGGAGGAAGAAGAAGAAGAGTGTGAAAGTGGTTGCATTTCTTATCAATATCTTCGATGAAAAGGAGATAGAGGAAAAGAGAATGGAAGGAGGAAAGGGGAAAAGGAGGGGTGGTGGGGAGAAGGAGAGTGGGAGATGATGCAGAAAAGGAAGGAAAAGAGAAAGAATATGGAAAGAAGGAAGTAGAGAAGAAGAAAGATGCTGCACTTGTTACTGAAAAGGGTTACTGAACTGGATATGGAAAGTAGAGGAAGAGGAGGAGGAGGAGGAGGAGGAGGAGGAGGAGGAGGAGGAGGTGGCTGGACGAGGAAGAGTTGAGGGTATTTTAAAGAAGAGGTGTGAACGATGCAGCTGTTGAAGAAAATAGAAGCACTGGAAAGACGATAGAGATAGGGAGGGTAGAGCAGAGGGAAAGGAGAGGGAGGGGAACAGGAAAGCATATGGAAATGGTGGATATAGGACGGAGAGGGAGGGAAAGAGGAGAGCATGAAGGAATATGTAAAGAAAGGGAGTGGGAGAGGAGGAGAGGGTACGGGAAGAGAGGGGAGGGTAACAGGAAAGGTTATGGAAAAGAAAGGGAACGGAAGGGTAAGAGTATAGAAACGAGAGAGAGAGAGGAGTGGAGAGTTTGAGGAAGAGAAGTTTTTGAAAGGGAAAGAGTATGGGAAAGGAGAGGGTATGGGAGAGGAGGGCAGGGGAACAGGGAAGGGTATGGAAAAGAAAGGGAAGGGGAGGATAATAGCATAGAAACAAGAGAGAGAGAGGAGAAGCTATTGAAAGGGAAAGAGGAAGGAAGGGAAGTTGAGGGGAGAGTATGAAAGAGTGAAGAGGGGAGGAAGAGGGAGTGGGAGTTGAAAGAGTGAAGAGGGAGTGAAGGAGGAGAGAGAATAAACAGGGTAGGAGTGAATATGGAAAAGAGAGGAAGGGGTAGAGGGAAGAATATCAAGAGGGAGGGTATGGGAAGGAGAGGGTAGCGGAAGGAGGTGTGAACGAGGCAGCTGGTGTTGTCGAATGCCGCGCCCGGAGCTGGAAAACCCGATAAGGCGTTGCGAGATGTTGCGGGCGGCGAGGAGCAGTTGATAGGATGGCGCCGCGCGGGGCAGCACACGACCTTTATTTCGCCGCCTCGTGGATATTGTATTAGTCTACCCTCGTGCCTGTTTTCTTTTCATGCTTTCTGTGTTATTTTTCTTATACGTTTCTACTCTTTTTCTTTAGTTTTTTTTTTCGTGTGTTTTTTCAGTTGTTTTTCTCGTTTTCATTTATTTCCTTCCTTCAACGATTTTCTCTCTTCTCTTCCATGTTTTCTTTAGTCCTTCCTTTTTCTTGGTTGCTATTTTTCCTTCAGTTTTCCTTCTTTTCGTTCCTTTTCCACATTATTTTTTCCTCCTTCCCTTCATTTGTGGTTTCATTCTTTATTAGTCTATCCTCTCGCCCCTGTTTTCTTTTCCTGCTCTGTTATTTTTTTTATACTTTTCTACTTTCTTTAGTGTTTTTTTTGTTTTTTCATTTTTATCTTCGTTGTTTTCTCCGTTTTCATTTCTTTCTTTCCTTCCTTCCACGATTTTTTCTCTTTCATGTTTTCTTTAGTCCTTCCTCTTTCTTGGTTTCTACTCTTCCTTCAGTTTTCCTTCTGTTTCCTTTTTCGTACTCAAAGCTTCATCCATAACTATTTTCTCTTCCCTCCCTTCATTCTTTATTAACTTCTTTCCCCTCTTCCTTCATTTCCCTCATTTTCTCCTTTTTTATATTTTTCCCTTTACCTCTTCTCCTTCGCCTATTTATCTTTTCATCCTTTTCATTTTCTTTCCCTTTTTATCTCCATTTTTGCTTCCCACCCTTTCTTTATTTCCCTTCTTCTCTTTTTCCATGTTCTCCTAATCGCACATTCCCTTATCGTCATGTTCCCATCTCATATTCCCATCTTCATACTCCCATCCTATTCCCATTCCTGTTTCCACCATTCCAATCTTCACCATCTCGTCACACGTTGTAATTCCAAATCCCTTCGCAATGTTAGCCCATCTCCTCCCCTTCCTCCCCTTCCCTTCTCCCCCTTCCCTTCCATCGCCTTCCCTTCCTCCTCTCTCCCCTGACAATTATCCTCCTACCTATCTCCTCCTCCTCCTCCTCCTCCTCCTCCTCCTCCTCCTCCCCCCCCCTCAGAAACATTACCTCGAGGTTTTGTAATTGAAATGTGGCGTGAAAGTTCGTAGAGTTTAATGTAATTGAAGTGCTGGTGGTCCTTCTCTTCTTCCTCTTCCTCCTCCTCTTCCTCTTACTCCTCTAACTCTTCCTCTTCCTTCTCTTCTTGCAACCCTTCCTTCCACCTTTAATCTTCTCTCGAAACTATCTTTCTTCTTCTTCTTCTTCTTCTTCTTCTTCTTCTTCTTCTTCTTCTTTCGCAAACCTTCCTCCACCTTTTCTCCTTCTCCGCGTTTCGAAATCCTCCTTCTTTTATCCTTCCTCCTCCTCCTCCTCCTCCTCTGTCTCGCCTCTTTATCCCCGCCTCGTCCATCTGTCTGAGTCTGTCTGTGTTACTGTCTGTCTGTCTTTGTTTGTGGTCCCCAGCCTCGTGATTTATTGGCCTCTTGCTGTCTGTCTGTGTGTCTGTCTGTCTGTCGTGTTGGTTTTGTCTGTCTGTCTATCTTTGTCTTGTTTGATTACCTTTATTTATTTCTCTTTCTTTCTCTTTCTTTTCTCCTTTTTCTTTTCTCCTTTGATCTTTTTCTCTTTTATCTGTTATGTCTGTTTTCTCTGTTTCTCTTTTTCTCTCTTTCTCTGTTACGATATTTTATTTGTCCTTTTCTTTGCCTCCTCTTTCTCTTCTTCTGTTTTGTTGTCTTCTGTTTCTCTGTCTGTCTGTATTGCTTTCTGATTTTCTCTTTTTCTTTCCGTTTATTTATGTTTTCCTGTCTTTTCTTCTCCTGTCCATTCTTTCTCTGTATGTTTGTCTCTTTCTTTCTCTGTCTATCTCTATCTATCTGTTTCTATCTATCTATACCAATCTCCTTCTCCCTTCCTCTTTTTATTTATCTTCCTCCATCTTCGTTCCAACTTTTTTCCCTTTTTTTTCTTCCTGCTCCTCCTCCTCCTCCTCTTCTCTCTCCAAATCCTCTTCTGCTAATTCCTCTTCATCTTCCTCGTTTGTCATCGTCTTATATCTCTCCTTTTCCCTTCTTCCTTCCTCTTCTTTCTTCCCTTCCTCTTTTTTTTTCATTTTCACCCTCTTCTGTTTCCATCTTCGGTTTTAGACTTCTGATTAATGGAATATCTTTTTGTTTATTTTTTCTTTTTTCTTTTCCTTTATGATTCCCGTGATTAATTTTTTTTTTGCCTTTTTTAATTTGTTTTATTTCTCTTTTTTGCCAGTGTTTTTTTTGTCTTTATTTTTTACCTGTTTTTATTTTTGTTTTATTGTTGTATTTCTTTGCTCTTCATTTTTTTTGTATCGTTCTATTCCTTTATTGTGCTTTTTCTTGTCTTTTTCTCACTCTTTTCCTTGTATTTTCTCGTCTCTTTATCTCTTCTTATCCTTATCTCCGTTTTAATTTGTATTTTTTGTTTTCTTTCACATCTCCTTTCGTTTTCTTCTCTTTTCAATATATTTTCTCGTTTCTTTATCTCTTATCATTATATTTGTTTTAATTTGTGTTGTTTTGTTTTCTTTTATATCTGTTTTCTTCTGTTTCCTTCTCTTATCCACGTATTTTTTTTATCTATCTTCATATCTTCATTTTTTAATTCATTGTATCATCTTTTAATTTTCTTTTCGTGGTCATATTCTTTATTTTTTTATTATTTTCTTCTTCCTTCTTGATCTATTTATCTCTTCTGCACTCTCCGTTATTATATTTTCCGTTCTTTTCTTTCTTTTATTTGTTATTATTCGGTTACCATATCTGTTTTTTGTCCCCCTTCCCTTCTCTCTTTTTTTAAATTTATTTCTCTTCTATTCCCACCTTTTATTTTTGTGTTTATCTCTTATTCCGTTTTGTTTTCTATCTCCACTTTTATTTATTGTATCGTTCTATTCCTTTATTGGTTATTGTTAAGCCTTTATATTTGTTTTTCTGTTCTGTTTTGTCTTCATTCCCTTTCATTTCCTTTTATTATATGTCTTCTATGTTCACTTTCCATTTTTTTTTATTCTTCTTTTCAATTATTTCCAGCTATTTGTTCCTCGTATATTTTTCTCTTCCTTTGTATTGTATCGCTCTATTCCTTTATTGGTTATTATGTACCCTTTATATTTGTTTTTCTGTTTTGTCTTCCTTCTCTTTCTTTCTTTATATCTATCTTCTACGTCCACTTTTTATTTTTTTTTCTATCGTTCTTTTCAATTATTTCCTGTTATTTTTTCTTCGTAATTGTTTTTCTCTTCCTTCTCTTTCCCTTCCTTTATTTTATCTATCATCTGTGTCCACTTTTTATTTTTTCTATCGCTCATTTCTATTATTTCCTGCTATTTGTTCTTCGTACTTGTTTTTTTTTTCTCTTCCTTCTCCTTCCCTTCCTTTCCTCCCCCATTC
The DNA here is from genome assembly GCF_024679095.1 of Eriocheir sinensis. Taxonomy (NCBI): domain Eukaryota; kingdom Metazoa; phylum Arthropoda; class Malacostraca; order Decapoda; family Varunidae; genus Eriocheir; species Eriocheir sinensis. Next base: position 2,945,000 of record NC_066538.1, read on the forward strand.
ACCGCATCCTCAAGTGCCCTCCGTTTCCCTTTCCCTTTCCTCCTTCCCTCCCTCATTTCCTGTATCTTTTCCCCTCTCTCTCGCTTCCTCCCTTTCCTCCTAGTCTCCTCTTCCTCTTCCTCTCGTATCTCATCTCATCTCATTTATTTTCACTTTATATTTCTACTCTTTTTTCCCTCTTTTTTTTTTCCTGTCGCTTTTTTATATAGTTTTGTTTTGTTATTATTGTTTTCTGTTTTTCACTTCTTTTCCTTGTCTTTTCTTTCTGTCTCCCCATTTCTTCATCTCCTTTTCTTCCCATCTCCCCTTGTCTTGATCTTCCAATCTTCTCACCTTATCTATTCATCTCCCAATTATCTTTTTTTTTTTTCATATCCCCATTTCCTCATTTTCTCATCTCCCCTATTTCTTTATTTTATCTCCCCTTCTCTTTATCGCCTCATCTTCTTATCTCCCCATTCTCTCATTCCATCTTCCCAAATCATAGCCTTCTCTTCCCATTGCCTTCTCTCCCCTTCTCCTTATCTTCTTTTCTATTTATCTCATCAACTCATCTCCCCACCACATCTCTTCATATTCTCATCTCCCCATTTCCTTAGCCACATCTCATATCTTGATCTCCCCATGTCTTACCTTATTATCTCCCCTTCGTCATCTCCCAATCTCCTTATCTTTTCATCTCCCCACCACATCTCTTCATATTCTCATCTCCCCATTTCCTTACCCACATCTCATTTCCCGATCTCCCCATGTCTTACCTTCTTATCTCCCCTTTCTCATCTCCCCATCTCCCCATGCTTACCTTGCCAATGCTGGACGCCTCCTTGCATGCTAACTTCTTCAGCAGCTGGGGAGGGACTGGGGGCGGGTGGTCTCTCAGGGCAGGCCAGTACACCCCCACCGACCCCAGGGGCACGGATAGCGACGCCCCGGGGGTCACGATGGGCGCCCCGGGACCCTTGCTCGTGGGGCTGGGGGGGACCTGGGCCGTCATCCCCCCACTCCCTTCCTCCCCCGGTGGGTCATGGGGTGCTTGTTCCCCCCGGCGAGAGGCCACGGGGGACGGGCGAGGCGACCTTCTGTGGGGAGAGAAATGGGGAGTTAGTTGAGGAGTGGGGAGGTAGGGAGGGTAGAGTAGCTGAGGATGAGCCTGGGGAGCACTGAAGAAAGGAGAAAGGGGGAGTAAGTTGAGGGCGTGGGGATGGTGGGGAGAACGAGATGGACTGGGGAGCTTCTATTGGGAGAAAAGTGGGGAGTGGGGAAGTTAGTATTAAAATGTCTGATGGCATGGGAAGCTTCGATGGGGAGAGAATGGGAGTTAGCTATGGAATGGGGATTTTTGGGAGAGTATTATTTGACCTGGGGTGGGCTGGGGAGATTGTATAGGGAGAGAAAGGGGGAGTTAACTGGGAAATAGGGTTATGGAAAGATGGGGAGATGCAGAGAATATGGGAATGGGGAGAAAAGGGATGGGCAGAAGAGAAGAGAAGGAGAAGAGGAAATGAAATGGGAAGATGAAAAAAAAATAACATGAAAACGTGGAGAAAGAAAGTGAACGGGAAATAAAAGAAAGAAACGAAGAAAAAGTGGAGGCAAAAAGCGAATGAAGGAAAGGAAAAACTCACTCAGGAAAATTGACGAGAGCACAGAAATAGACAAGAAATACGAGATAGGAGGAGGAGGAGGAGGAGGAGGAGGAGACTGAAAAATATGAGAAATTGAAGCACTAAAACTTCGAAAAACTAAAATACGGAGAAATATGGAGAAGTAAATATTGAAAAAGGATGAGAAAGCGGAGGAGGAGGAGGAGGAGGAGGAGGAGGAGGCAAAAAGGAATGGAAATGCTGAAAAATTGAATGATGTGAATAAAGTAAAGAGAATTATGGAGGAGGAGAAGGAAGAGGCGAAAGGTGAGAAGGAAACATGGAAACATCTAAAAGTGGGCATCAGAAATCCTATTGGCCTGTTACGAGGTTGCCCGCTGTGGTGACTTAGGACAAGTTATACAGTTCAGTACAGCAAGTTCCTAAGCTCCCCAACCACACCCAAAACACTGGAAATTTCTTGTATAGTTTTTGGCGTTGAAAGAGGAGGAGAAGAAGAAAATGGGAAGATAAGTACGAGGAAGGAACTAAAGAGAAAACTAATTAATTAAAAAGAATAAAAAGAGGAGGGTATCAGGACACCTCTCCTCCCGAAACAGACCTATCTTTTGGCCACTCCTCTAACTCTTTTTTAGGAGCAGTGAGTAGCGGGCTTTTGTTCACATTTGTTTCCTTTTTTATGCCCTTGAACTGACTCCTCTGTTGTAAAAAAAAATGAAGAGGAGGAGAAGGAGGAAAAGGAGAGATAAAAGAGAGACAGGAGAGAAATAAAAAGGAGGAAATTTTAAGAAACCACACAGGAAATCTCTTTAGTACCTGGTATAGAGGAGAAATAACGGTCATTGTGGAGTATAGAGTTGGTTTGGACGCTTACAATGGCTCTGTGTTGGACTCCCGAACCGGCCCTTAATACTCTCCTTGACGGCCTCCTCGTGCCCGCAAACGCAGAGCAATCAAAGCACCTCGGCATCGCTTCTTACTTGTTATTTCGCGGTCATACTCAATTTTTATTATTTTTCGCCTTCCTTCTCTATCTCTTTATCTCCCCTGTCATCATCATCATCATCATCATCGTTTAACGTCCATTTATTCCCTATGGTGGGGTTGGACGGGATATGAGCCTCCTCCACTGTTGCCGGTCTATAGCCATTTCTTCCGTGATGTTCTGCCTCCTCCTATCTTCCCCCACCACCTTTCTCCACGTCTTCCTTGGCCTTCCTGGTGGTCTTTTGCCCTGTGTCCATTGTTATTATTTTGTCTCGCTGTGTGATGACTCCTGACGCATCGAAGTAAGAGAAGTGAGTTTGAGAGGAGTTGATCTTCTTACTAACTATTTTGCGGGAAGGTTACTCCAGTGGCGGATGACTCGGTTAGAGAATAGTCCCTTGTCAGTGTCGGAAGGAGAAGGAGAAGGAGGAGAAAGAGGAGAAGGAAAAAGAACAAGAACAACAAGAGGAAAAAGATGACTAGAAAGAAAAAGACTGGAAGGAGGAGTTAGAAGATAAAAAATGAGAGAATATTAAATGGAAGCAAAGGAGGATAGGAAAAATAGTAACAGTAGTAGTAGTAATAGTAGTAATAGTAATAGTAGTAGTAGTAATAGTAGTAGTGGGAGGAGGAGGAGTAGGAGGAGTAGGAAGAGGAGAAGACATGTCACTCTCAAACAGACAGACAGACAGACAGACAGACAGCATCTATCAGCATCCGACGCCATCAGCCAATCCTTGAAAGCGACTCCGAAATCCCGAGGCGCCGAAAGCTGGATCTCTTCGCCACCCCCCCCTCCCCCCATGCCCCCCCCCCCTCCCCACTCCCCCACAATTCCTACCTAGCCATATCTCCCCCTCCCCGGACCCCACACTACCCAGGCTGAGAGAGATTTCCAGTCTATCCCTTTTACCTCTTCCTCTTTTTCATTCGGGTTTCCTCCTCTTCCTCTTCCTCCTCCTCCGTGTGTGCATTTTCCTCCTCCTCCTCCTCCTCCGACTACGATGACGACGATGACAATGAAGATCTCTCCTCTTCCTCCTTTTCCTCCTCTTCATTTTCTCTTTTTCATCCTCCTCCTCTTCATTTTCCTCTTTCTCTTCTTTCTTTTACTGTCATTTAGTTTTCTCTTTCCTTCCTTCCTCTTACTTCTCCTCCTATTTCCTCCTCCTCTTTCTCCTCCTCCTCTTTCTCTTGTTTTCTTTTACTCCCTTTCTTCTTTTATTTCCGGTTTCTTTTGTCCATTTCGCTGCTACTTTCATTCTCTTTCACCTTCTCCTCTTTCCCTTCATTTCCTCTTACCTCCTCCTTCTTTATTTTCTCTCCCTTCCTCAGTCGAGTGCAATGTTTTTTTTTTCATTTAATTTCGTTTACCAATAAGATTTTTCATATTATTTTTACTTGAACATTTTTTCGGGATTACTTTTTCCCCCCATATGTATCTTTATCTTATTTTTTTTCTTCATTTTCCGTCTCTTTTTTTTCCCTCTGTTTTCCATTTTTTTCATTTCTCGTGTTTTCAGTCTTTAAAATTTCTCTCCTCCGTTTCCTTTGTTCTGTCTTTTTCTCTCTTTCCTCTTCAACTTGTTCCTCCTCTTCATCTTTTTTCTTCATCTTCCGTCTTTTTTTTCCTTTGTTTTCCTTTTTTTTTCGTTTTCCGTTTTTCAATCCACAAAATCTCTCTCCTCCGTTTCCTTTGTTCTGTCTTTTTCTCTCTTTCCTCTTCAACTTGTTCCTCCTCTTCCTCTTTTTTCTTCATCTTCCGTCTTTTTTTTTCCTTTGTTTCCCATTTTTTTCATTTCTCGTTTTTCAATCCACAAAATTTCTCTTCTCCGTTTTCTTTGTTCTGTATTTTCTCTCTTTCCTCTTCAACTTGTTCCTCCTCTTCCTCTTATTCATATTCATTTCTCCTCCAACTCTATTTTTTTTCATTTCTCGTTTTTCAATCCATAAAATTTCTCTCCTCCTTTCCTTTGCTCCATCTTTTCCCTCTTTCCTCTTCAACTTGTTCTTCCTCTTCCTCCTCTTTATTCACGTTCATTTCTCCTCCAACTCCTTTTTATACTCCTCTTAATCTACCTCTTCATCTTTCCAGTTTCATATATGTTTTTTTGTTTTATTATATTTTTTCTTGCAGTTGCTTTAAGATTATGTTTTGAAATCCGAGGTGGTATTTTTTCCCTCCTCCTCCTCTTCCTCCTCCTCTTCCTCCTCCTCTTCCTCTTCCTCTTCCTCCTTGACCTTCTCTTCATTCATAATTCTCTTTGGTATATTTTTTCACCATGTTTATTTTTTTATTTTTTGTATTTCTTCTTCATTTATTTTCGTTTCTCAA
>NC_066538.1:2957425-2959925 GCF_024679095.1 Eriocheir sinensis
AATAAAAGAGGAAAGCAACTGGATGTTTATACGTGTGACAAATGTTAAAATAGAAAAAAATATGAAAAGTAAATAAAAAAGAAAGTAAGTGAATGTGATTACGTGTGACAAATGTTAAAGTAGAAAAAAAATATGAAAAGTAAATAAAAAAAGAAAGTAAGTGAATGTGATTACGTGTGACAAATGTTAAAGTAGAAAAAAAATATGAAATGTAAATAAAAAAAAAGAATAACTGAATGTGAATGCGTGTGACAAATGTTAAAATAGAGAAAAACTATGAAATGTTAATAAAAAAAAAAGAATAACTGAATGTGAATGCGTGTGACGTTAAAATAGAGAAAAACTATGAAATGTAAATTAAAAAAAAAGTAACTGAATGTCATTACGTGTGACAGATGAATATGAGAATGAGAGAAAATGTATTAAAAAGAAAATGTTGAAAATGAAATGAATATGGAAAATTTTAAAGGAATATATCGATGAAAGTGATTAAAGGTTAGTGTTAAAATATACACTTAACAATAAGTATAATAATGGACATCTAAATAGAATAATGTATGAAAATAATAGGAAGAGAGAGAGAGAGAGAGAGAGAGAGAGAGAATACGGTGGTGGAGGCAAGTAATGAAGAAAATCGAAGGAAAAACTGCAGAGAAAGAATTGAAAAAAGAACGAAAGAAGAGAACGGAAGAAGAGAAAGGGGAAAAAAATACACAGGGAGCGAAAGAAATTGAGGGGAAAGAAAAGAAATGAGTTTGACATGACAGCAGAGGAGTTGAGGAAGAAAATAAATCAGAGGAAAAACTAGCCAAATTTTTAAGAATGGAAGGAAGAAAAAACAGAATGGTGATAAAGATGAGTTACGAAGAAGAAAACGATAAAGGAAAGGAAGGGAAGGAAATACAAAACTGAAAAGAAATGACACAAAGAAAGATGAGTGAGAATGACAAGCAAGAAGAAAAGAGTTTAGGAGAAGAAAATAAAGAAAAGGAAAAGAAATAGGAAAACAGAAAATAGGAAGGGAAGTAAAAGTGAAAAAAAAAATCAGATGACAAGAAAAAAAAGGAATGTACGAAGAAAGAAAAATATAAGTATGACAGGAAAGAAAATGAGCTTAAGAGAAGAAAAAAAAGAAAAGAAAAAAATAGCAGAAAAGGAAATGGGAATGGAAATAAAAGTGAAAATATGAGACAAAAATGAAGAAATGAAGTTTTTAAGAAGAAAGAAAACATTGAGGTAAGGAATAAAGGAAAGATGGAAGAAAGGAAGGAACAATGACAAGAAGGAAAATAAAGAAAAGAAAAAGATAGCAGAACAGGACAAAGGAAAGGGAAATAAACGTGAAAATACCAGATGAAAATAAAAAGAAATAAGTTTACGAAAAAGGAAAAAAAATGAGGTAGAGAATAAAGGAAAGGCGGAATAAAGGAAGTAGGGGACCGAGGAGGAAGGGGAGGAGGAGGAGGAGGAGGGGGAGGAGGAGGTGGAGAGAAGCTTACCTGATATTGAGTTTTCCTTTAGGATCAGCCTAACTGGCCCTCCCTGAAGACTAGAGTGTAGGCCTATTGCTGGCGGCTAGGCTTGGCTGAGACACACCCGTCCACCGTCTACCTATACCTGTCTCCACCTGTCTGTCTGCCTTTCTATGTACCTGAAAGCCTGTCAAAATACCTGGAATTATGCATCCATGAACACCTGATACTAAATTTTCCTTGACTCTTCTAAGTAACTGAATACTTGTCTAAATACCTGAAATTCTGTCTCTCTAAACACTTAAATCTACCTTGAAACTTGTCTGTGTAAATATCTGATTACCTGTAAATACCTGTAATTCTGTCTTTAAACACTTGACTAAATTTTCCTGTAACTTCTGTTTAAATATCTGATTACCTGTCTAAATACCTGTAATTCTGTCTTTAAACACTTGACTAAATTTTCCTGTAACTTCTGTTTAAATATATGATTACCTGTCTAAATACCTGTAATTCTGTCTTTAAACACTTGACTAAATTTTCCTGTAACTTCTGTTTAAATATATGATTACCTGTCTAAATACCTGGGAATATCTGTCCTATTATCTTCATACCTGTCTCTGTTCCACAACTGTCTAGCACACCTGTCTCCGCTGCAATGCTATTAAAACACTTGTCTGTATGTACCTGGATATATGTTTTGAAGTGTTATTTTTTTTATAAATGTCTGCAGCATATACCTGTCAATATTTTAGCTTTTACTGCATATCTTTTTATTTTTCCGTTTTTCTTTCGTTATTATCTTCATCATTATCATCACCATCTTCCTTTTTCCATCTTTATATTTTTCCCTCCACTCTCCTTTCCCCTCTTCTTTCTTTCGCTCACTTGTTTATCCTCCTTCCCTTTACCCTCCCATTTCTATTCTTTTTCCCCTCCATTCCATCATCCTCATCACCATCTCCCTTTTTACATTCTCTATTCCTTCCATTTCATCTCTCTTCTTCCCCTCTTCCATCTTCCCCTCA
>NC_066538.1:2962425-2997425 GCF_024679095.1 Eriocheir sinensis
AGATGCAATTGAGGAGGAATGAAGAAAGAATGGAATCAGATGGGAGGAAGAGAGAGGAAGGAGGAGAAGGAGGAGGAGGAAGGAGAAAGAACAATAGACAGTAGGGGAAAGGAAGAGGGAGAAAACAAGGAAAAGAGAGAGAGAAAAAGTGGGAAATGAGGAAAGAGAAAGGGAAGACAGTGAAAAAGAAAGATTAGAGAAAGAAGGAAGGAAGGAAGGAAGGAGGGAGAGAAACAGGTGGGGATAAGAAAAAGAAGTAAGTAAGGAGGGAGAGAGACAGAGAAGGGAGGAAGAAGAGTTAAGAAGGAAAGGAGGGATGGAGAGAAAGACAGAAGAGGAAGAAGAAAAGAAGGAGGAGGAGCAAGGGGAGAGAAGAGGAAAAAAAATGAGCTCTGGAAATCAGAAAAAACAAAACAAAAAAAATCACATTCAACATTTTAATTCAAGAGTTTCGAATATAAAGACTCATGAAGCAGTTGGGTGGTTCATTCTGGTGTCTCGGAGCTTCGGAACACGCTGGAGGGTCAAGGGTTCGAAATGAGAAGGTCCCGAAAGAAGAAAAAAAAAGTGTACCGTGAAAGAAAAGGTTCGAATTTGTGAAGGTAAAAAAAATGACGGTCTGAAAGGAAAGGAAAAAAGGAGTTTGAAAGGAATTGGTTCAGAAAGGATTTTTTTTTTTTTTTTTAGAGAAGAGAAGGAAAATAATTACGGTTTGAATATTATGAGAGAGAGAGAGAGAGAGAGTTAGTGTGTTATGACAATCTTTTTAGTCGTGTATATTTTCATGTTTAGCTTTAACTCTCTCTCTCTCTCTCAGGCACATTACACACTAATGGAACAAATAAGAGAGAGAGAGAGAGGAAATACCAATCATACGAAAGAGAGGAAGAAGTAACATAGAAGTGAGAGGAAAGAGGAAGGGAAGGAAGAGAAGAGAAAGGAAGGAAGGAAGTGGAGGAAACGAGGGGAAAGGATAGGCGGGAAGTTCACATTTAAGGCAGGAAGAAGGGGAAGAAGGGTATGGAAGGGGTGGGAATAGGGAGGAAGGGGAGAGGGGAGGAGAGAAGAGGGGAGAGGGGAGACAACAGGTGTGTCCAGCTTTCTGTGTTTACTCCCCTCACACGGCTAGTTTGCTCAAGGCTTCCTCCCCTCTCCCCTCCTCCTCTCCCCTCTCTCTCCCCTCTCCTTCATAGCTAGTGTTGACGGTGGACAGCTGAGACCTTCCCCTCATCTCCCCGCTCCTCCTCCTCCTCCTCTCTCTTCTTCCTCTTCTCCCCTTACCTCCTCCTCTTCTTCCCTCCCTCCCCTGGTCTTCCCTCTCCTCCTCGTCTACCTTCTCATGTTTTTCTTTATTTTTGTTTTGTTTTGTTTGTTTTTTCTTTGTGACGTATTTTCTTGTTTATGCTTTTTCTTCCCATTTGTATTTTCTTGTTTGTTCATTTTTTGTCCGTTTTCTTTTTCTTATGTTTTGTCTTTTCTAATAGTTTTTTTCTTTGTTTTCTATTTCTTTGATCATTCTTTTTTTCTTTTTCTTTTCTTCCTTTTTTTTCTGTTATTATGATTATTATTATTATTATTATTATTATTATTATTATTATTTTTTTTTTTTACGTCTTGGCCTATTGCGCCGGTAGGCTTCTTTCCGGTGGGGCCTGATGGTCGGTCCAAGGCTTCTTCCCGGTGGGGCCTGATGGTCGGCCCAGCCCGTTCTGGCGCAGGCGAGTGTTTATAGTGGCGCCATCTTGCATTGGCTCATGCTGCCCTCCCGGAGCTCATCTTTAATCCTAGAATCTAGAGTCCGGGTTGATAGGTGGTCTTCTGGACAGCATGTGGGTTGTTTTAAGCCACTCGGCGGCGGCTGAAAAATCCCAGCTTGGTGGCACCGGGCGGGGATTGAACTCGCGTCCTCCTGAACGCGGCGCCGTCACTCTGTCGACTCAGCCACCTCCTCCCCTAAATTATTATGCTTCTCTTTCTCCTTTCTTCATGTTCTTTTTTCTTTCTTCTTTTAATTGCTATTTTTCTTTCCTTCCTCTTTTCTTTTTTATCCTTTTAGTGTTTTTTTTCTGGCTTTGCTTTTGTCTTTTTTTATTTCTCTTAATTTTTTCTTCAGATTTTTTTCACTTATTTTTTTCCATTCCACATTTTTTTATATGTTGCTTAATGGAGGTGATTTTTTTTTGTCTCCTCTCCATCCATTTTCTTTTTACAAGTTTCCGCGGCACATGAATATATATATTTTTCAACACCAAAACATTTTTCACTTACTTTTATAAAACATTTGGCTGATTTTGCAAGCTGTTCTCTCCTCTTCCTTTATTTTGTTTTCTATTTTCTCTTTCCTTTATCACATTTGTATCTATCCACTTTTCACACTTAATTTTCATCTTCATCTCCATCTCCTTCAACTTATCTCCTATTTCTTTTCATTCCATATTTTTCTTTTCTGTCTCATTCCACATTGTATCTCATTTCCAGTTCCGTTTTGGTCCTTATTTCTCCCTATCTCTATCTTCTCCCTCTTTTCATTTTCTTTCACTTTCTCCCTCAAGTTCTTTCACATACTTTCATTCCACTTTTCATTTCTCCATCTTCTTCCACACCTTCCCTTTCTCTCCATCTCCATCGTCTTCCACTTCTACCTCATTTCCATCTTCTCCCTTTTTTTTTCATTTTCTTTCTCCCTCATCTTCTTTTACATTCTTTCATTCCACATTTCTCCATCTCATTCCACACCTTCCCTTTCTCTCCATCTCCATCGTCTTCCACTTCTCCATCATCTCCATCTTCTCATTCCACACCTGCCCTTTCTCTCCATCTCCATCTTTTTCCTCTTTTTCCCTATCATCGCCATCTTCTCATTCCACACCTACCCTCTTTCCCATCTCCATCTTCTTCCACTTCTCCATCATCTCCATCTTCTCACTCCACACCTCCTCTCTTTTCCACCTCCATCTTCTTCCTTTTTTTCCCTATCATCTCCATTTCATTCCACGTTCTTCTTCATCTTATTCTTTTACATTTCTCCCTCATTATCTTATTCTCCATTTTCATTCACTTTTATTTTTATCTTCCACATTCTTTTACTGTCTGTCACCTTCTTCTTCTTACACCTCCCCCCTCATCTTCATCCCCATCTTCCTCCACACCTGTACCAATTACTCATCCCCCTCCTTCCCCTCTTTCCAGGTGAGTTCCACGTCACGACACCTGCCGGACCGCCCGCTCAGGTGACTAATGACTCATTATTCCTAATTACCTCATTCCTCTTGCCTCCCCTCACTTCCCCCGCCCACCTCTCAACCTACCTCCTACCCTTACCTAACCTCTTGCTCCTTCCCCACCTCTTAGCTTCCCTTATATTTCTTCCCTTTACCTTTCCTTTTCCTCCTCCTCCTCCTCCTCCTCCTCCTCTTCACCTGTCTTTAATCCTCCGCCAGTGATACCTTCCCCTCCTCTTTCCCTTTTTCCCTTTTTTTCTAATTTCACTCATCTAATATCCTTCCTTTCCCTTTTCTCTTTTCTTTCTTTCATCCACTCTTCATCTTATCCCCTTTTATCCATCCCTATCCTGCAATTTAACCTTTTTTTTAACCTTTCCCATTCTTTTCTTTTTATCTCCCTTTTTTCTCTGAGTCTCCTCCACCCCTTTCCTAATGCCTTGTCTTTTATTTTCTACTTCATTTTCTAACTTCCCCTCCACTTTCTTTTTCTCATCTTCCTTTCATTTCCCCTTCCTCACGCCTCTCCTCTCTTCCCCCTATCTGTGTATTTGCATTTTCCTGTTTGTATTCACGTGTTCTACCTGCTTTTTGTTTGTCCTCTTCCTGTTTGCTGTTCATATTTGCTGTTTGTGTTTTTTTTTGTATTTGTTTCCTGTGTGTGATCTTCAGGTTTCTTTTGTTTGTGTGTGTTCTACCTGTTCTTTGTTTGTCTTTGCTTCATACCTGTTTGTTATTTGTGTTCTACCTGTATTGCTTGTTCTACCTGTTTGTTATTTGTGTTCTACCTGTGTTGCTTGTTCTACCTGTTTGTTATTTGTGTTCTCCCTGTGTTGCTTGTTCTACCTGTTTGTTATTTGTGTTCTACCTGTTTGTTATTTGTGTTCTACCTGTATTGCTTGTTCTACCTGTTTGTTATTTGTGTTCTCCCTGTGTTGCTTGTGTTACCTGTTTGCCGTGTTTGCGTTGCACCTGTCCCCGTGTGTGCCTGTAATGGCCGTGTTTGTTCGCCTCTTCACGTGTTTATTTTTTCATTAACGCGCTAATGGTCACCGTGTTTGTCCGGCGCCCCATTAACTATACAATGGGTCTGGGGGAATGGTAGGGGGGACGGGGGAGGGGGCAAGGGGGTGTTTCTGTTTGTTTGCTTGTGTGTGTGTGTGTGTGTGTGTGTGTGTGTGTGTGTGTGTGTGTGTGTGTGTGTGTGTTATTCATTTGTTCACCTTGGTTTGATCATTTGTTGGACTCGTGATCACCTTTAGTCTTTTTTTTTCACTTTCTTTGTCTCTCTTTTTATCCTCCTTCCTTATCCATCTTCTCTTTCTTCTCTCCCTTCTATTTCTCCTCTTTTTTTTTCTCCTTCGTTTCTCCTTTCTCTTTTTGTCTTTCACTTTCTTTGCCTCTCTTTTTATCCTCCTTCCTTATCCATCTTCTCTTTCTTCTCTCCCTTCTATTTCTCCTTTTTCTTTTTCTTTTTTTCTCCTTCGTTTCTCCTTTCTCTTTTTATCTTTCACTTTCTTTGCCTCTCTTTTTATCCTCCTTCTTTATCCATCTTCTCTTTCTTCTCACGCTTCCTTTCTCCTTTCTCTTTTTCCTTTATTTCTCCTTTCTCTTTACTTTTTCCTTTTTCCTTTCTTTCTCCTTTCTTTTTCTTTTCTTCTTTTTCCTTTCCCTTTTCCCATTTCTCCTTTCTCTTTCTTCTTTCCATTATCTTTCTCAATTCTCCTTTCTCTTTCTTCTTTTTCTCCTTCATCCTTTCTTTTTTCTCTTCTCTCTTCTTCCTCTTCCCTCATTTACTCCACCCTGCTCTTTCCCTTCAAGCATCTCCTCTTCCATCCTCTTCCTCTCCTCCTCTTCCTCTCTCTCCTCCCCCCTCTTTCTCCCCCCCTCCTCCCCTTAGGTAATCCATCAAGGGGGTCTCCGGGGGCGTCTCTCCCCCAGGCGATGAAGATTAAATCCCCGCACGCCCCCCCCCCCCTTCCTCCCTCCCCCCTTCCTCCCCCCCGCCCCACCTTGTAGCCGGCGGGGTCGAGGCTATGATGCTATTGTTTGGATTTTTGCTTTTTTTTTTGTTTTATTATTTGTTGTTTCTTTTTTTTTTTTATTAATGTGATTGTTGTTGTTGTGGTGGTGGTGGTAGTGGTAGTAGTAGTAGTAGGTAGTAGTAGTAGTAGTAGTAGTAGTAGTAGTAGAAGAGGAACAAGAACAAGAACAAAATGAATAAGAACAAAAAGGAGAAAAGGAGGAAGAAAAGAGAAGAAGAAAACGAAGTAGTAGTAGTAGTAGTAGTAGTAGTAGTAGAGACCATTACCATACTATTACCTGTATCGAGAAGGGAGACTAGGCTTAATTAATTCATCACCACACCTGTAGCCTCCTCCTCCTCCTCCTCCTCCTCCTCCTCCTCCTCCTCTTCCTCCCATCACTCTGGAAACATCTCAACACCTCAGAACTTGTGAACCTGATCTTCTCCCTCCTCTTCCTTATCTTCCTCCTCCTCCTCCTTCTTCTCTTCCTCCTCCTCCTCCTCCTCCTCTGCATCATCATTTCCGTTATATTCTTCTTCTGCCTCCTCCTCGTCGTCATTTTGTTTATTTCTTTCTTTTTCTTCCTCTTCTTCCTCTTCCTCGTCCTCCTCCATTTTTTTAGCGATATATTTTTCTCTTCTTTTGCTTCCTACGCTGTACTTCTGTTTCTCTTCTTCCTCTTCTTCCACCACCACCTCCTCTTCCTCCTCCCCATCCTCCTCCTCCTCCTCCTCCTCCTTCTCCGATGCTCTCTTGTTTTATCTCAAGGGAGCATCACACGACTCCTCTTTCTGTCGTTTATACTCTTCCTCTTCCTCCTCCTTCTCCTCTTTCCCTTTTTCTTCCTCTCATTCTTCTTCTTTTCTTTTGTTTCTCTTTTTTTTCTTTTCTGATATCTCGACTTCATTTTCTCTTCCTTTTCCTCTTCTTCCCCTTCCTCCTCTTCCTCTTCCTCCTCCTCCTCTTCCTCCTCCGATAATGTTTCCTCCGCCACCTTTCTCTTTTTTTCTCTCCTTTCCTCCACTTTTCCTTCCCTGAATGTCTCGTTGCTTTCTCTCCTTTACTGTTATTTACACTATTTCTCTCCTTCTTCCTCCTCCTCCTCCTCCTCTTCGCCAATGTTTCGTTTGAGTTTATTTTCCTCCTTTCTTCCTTCCTCTTTTCTTTCTTCCTTGCAAATAATACCAACATGCTTTTTCTCCTCCTCCTCCTCCTCCTCCTCCTCCTCCTCCTCTTCCTCTTCCTCCCCCTTTAGTATTCGATCTCTTTTCTGCTTCACTTCTTCCGTCTCGCATTTTCCTCTTATTCTTGTCCTCCTCCTCCTCCTCCTCCTCCTCCTCCAATCCTTTAACCGAGTGCTCTGTTGATCCTGTGTGCTGTGTGGGATCGGATTCTTCTCCTTGACAGTGGCATTCAAGTCTATTCTTCTTGTTGTTATCTTTTCTCTCTCTCTCTCTCTCTCTCTCTCTCTCTCTCTCTCTCTCTCTCTCTCTCTCTCTCTCTCTCTCTCTCTCTCTCTCTCTCTCTCTCTCTCTCTTTTATAAGGAAAGGAAATGGTTTAGTTGATGTGAGAGAGAGAGAGAGAGAGAGAGATGAGGAAGCGAAAGGAAATGAAAAAGAGAAAAGTAAAGAAAATATGAAAGAAAAGCAAAAATCGAAAAAAAAAACCGGAGGAAATAATGAAGAAAATGAGAGAGAGAGAGAGAGAGAGAGAGAGAGAGAGAGAGAGAGAGGCTGGAGGGGAGTGTGTGAGCGAGGGCGTGGCTGTGGTGGCGGCGGCGGCGGTGGTGGGGGGCGGCGTCATCCTGCATTTCCCAGGAGTAACTAGGCCCTCCATTGATCGCCTCCTCCTCCTCCTCCTCCTCCTCCTCCTCCTCCGAGCGCGTGTGGATCAAAATTTCTTCTCCACTTCCTTCACTTACTTCTCCACTTCTTCCTCCACTTCTTTCTCCACTTCCGCCTTTAATGTCTCCAGTTTTTCCTCCGCCTCTATATTTTTTTCTCCGCTTTCCTCTTCCATTCTCTTCTTTCCTCCTCCTCCTTTTCCTTCTCCTCTTTCTCCTTCTCCTCTTCCTTCTCTCTCCCTTTCTTCGCTTTATCTTTATTTACATGGAAGAGAGAGAGAGAGAGAGAGAGAGAGAGAGAGAGAGAGAGAGAGAGAGAGAAAAGCCTCTTCTTCCACATTCGTACAGGCTTTAAAACTCACTCTATTATCTTGAGAGAGAGAGAGAGAGAGAGAGAGAGAGTAAAACTTTTAACTCTCCGGTCCAGTCAGAGTCGCCGTCCATCCTGGGATTTAATCAAGTCCCGGATGAGCGGCGTTGTTCATCCTATCCTCCTTTTAGTGGCCTTGTTCATCCTGTTTTATTTACCAGCCTCGTTCATCCTATTCTTTATATTGGCCTTGTTCATCCTATCTACTTTTTATGGTCTTGTTCATCCTATTTTCTTATATTCACCTTGTTCATCCTGTTCTCCCTAGTGGCCTTGTTCATCCTGTCTTGCTTTACTCTCCTTGTTCATCCTGTTCTCTTTATTGGCCTTGTTCATCCTATCTCCCTTGTGTTTGCGTTGTTCATCCTATCCTCACTATTGGTTTTGTTTATCCTAGTTTCCGTATTGGCCGGCGTTGTTCATCCTGCTCTGTTAATTGGCGTTGTTCATCCTATCTCTCTTTTGCGACCTCGTTCATCCTATCCCTCTATTGCGACCTCGTTCATCCTATCCCTCTATTGCGACCTCGTTCATCCTATCCCTATATTGCGGCGTTGTTCATCCTGGCCCTGTGTATATTGCGGCGTTGTTCATCCTGTCCGTGTTATTGGCCTTGTCCGTCCTGGGGGAAGGCCGCGCCAGATTGTGAGGGTTGACACGTGCCACCAATTAGCTTGTGCCGCGTCGGGCCTGAGGGGGGGGGGGGGTAGGATGGGAATGTGGAAGGGAAGGAGAGAGGGAAAGGGAAGGGATAGTGGAGGTGGATGTATGGAGAAGGGAGGGAAAGGAAGAGAAGAGAAGGGAAGGGGATGGAAAGGAAAAGGGATGGAAGGGAAGAGAAGAGAAGAGAAGGGAAGGGGAAGAAGGAAGGGAAAGGGAAGGAAGGAAAGAGGAAGGAAAGGAGGAAGGAAAGGGAAGGGGAAGAAGGGAAGGAAGGAAGGAAGGGGAGGAAGGAAGAAGAGAGGAAGAAAAAGGAAAAGGGGAAAGGGAAGGGAAAGAGAGAGAGAGAGTGGAAGGAAAGAAGAAGAGAGAGAGGAAGGAAGAAAGGAAAAGAGAGGAAGAGAGGAAGAAAAGGAGGAAGGAAGAAGAGAGGAGGAAAGATGAAGAGAGAGAAGAGGAGAGAAAAGGAAGAAGAAAAGATAGAGAGAGAGAGAGAGAGAGAGAGAGAGAGAGAGAGAGAGAGAGAGAGAGAGAGAGAGAGAGAGAAGGCAGCAGGTGGAGACAGCTGGTTTGGTTCTCCTATTCTCCAATCCTCCTCCTCCTCCTCCTCCTCCTCCTCCTTCTCCTTCTCCTTTCTCCAACTCCTTTTCTTTTATCTTTTTTTTTCTTATTATTATTGTTACTACTACTACTACTACTACTACTACTACTACTACTACTACTACTTCTACTACTACTACTACCTCTACTACTACTACTTCAACTACAATAGGATTAATCTCCATCTCTCTTCCTCTCCTTCCATGATTTCCATTTCCCTGTCACCTCCAGTCTCCCTCACACACACACACACACACACACACACACACACACACACACACACACACTTAATATTCATCATTGTTCTTTCATTCATACCCACTCCTTCCTCTCTCTCTCTCTCTCTCTCTCTCTCTCTCTCTCTCTCTCTCTCTCTCTCTCTCTCTCTCTCTCTCTCTCTCTCTCTCTCTCTCTCTCCTTTGTTTGTTTATTTGCTTAGTATTCAAACCCTTTCTCTCTCTCTCTCTCTCTCTCTCTCTCTCTCTCTCTCTCTCTCTCTCTCTCTCTCTCTCTCTCTCTCTCTCTCTCTCGACTTTTCCCTTTTTTTCCTCCTTTTTTTGTGCTTTTTTTTGCCTGACTTAAGGGGGAGGGTAAGTAGAGGAGGGAAGGGAAGGGAGGGGAGGGGAGAAGGGAAGCGAGGGGAGGAAAGGGGAGGAAAGGGAGGGATAGGAAGGGTTGGGAAGGGAAGGGAAGCGAGGGGAGAGGAGGGAGAGAAGGAAGGGAAGGATAGGGGTGACATCTCTCAACCCTCCCCCCCTTCTCTCTCTCTCTCTCTCTCTCTCTCTCTCTCTCTCTCTCTCTCTCTCTCTCTCTCTCTCTCTCTCTCTCTCTCTCTCTCTCTCTCTCTCTCTCTCTCTCTCTCTCTCTCTCAATGGTTTCCTCTCCCCCATTCTTCTCTAGTTAATGGATTCATGTGTTCTAAACTTCTAATCCTCTCCATCTACTCTTGTGTCCCATAACAAAATACACATTAAACTCTGGGCCACTTCTGTCACTTATTATTGTTATTTCACTTATAATTTTTTTCTCTATATCTATCTATTTTTCTCTCTATCTGTCTATGTATCTCTAGGTCTTTCTTTTCTTACCTTCACTTTCTTTATTATTTTACTCTTTCTCCTTTTTATTGTTTCACTTATGTATTTCTCTCTCTCTCTCTCTCTCTCTCTCTCTCTCTCTCTCTCTCTCTCTCTCTCTCTCTCTCTCTCTCTCTCTCTCTCTTTCTATTTTATCTTTATTTCCTTTATTTTTGTAGTTCATTTCACCCTTTTCTGTCTGTGTGTCTGTTTCTACGTTTTCTTTCTGTTTTCTCTTTCTTAGTTCTTTCTTTCTTAGTTGTGTTTGTTTGTTTACCTGTCTGCCTGTCTGTCTGTTTGGATGTTTGTATGTCTGTCTGTCTCTGTCTGTTTGTCTGTCTGTCTGGGTTTCCTTAACAAAAACTCTTATTATTACTCTCTCTCTCTCTCTCTCTCTCTCTCTCTCTCTCTCTCTCTCTCTCTCTCTCTCTCTCTCTCTCTCTCTCTCTCTCTCTCTCTCTCTCTCTCTCTCGTTACAAGGGGTCACTTTAACAAAACTATTATCATGGCTGTCATTAATAAAAAGTTCCCCCTTCATTATTTTAAGTTCTCCTTCATTTAGTCCGTTGTTTTGTGAATAGCGCTCCGGCAATGACATTTTACTCTCTCTCTCTCTCTCTCTCTCTCTCTCTCTCTCTCTCTCTCTCTCTCTCTCTCTCTCTCTCTCTCTCTCTCTCTCTCTCTCTCTCTCTCTCTCTCTCTCTCTCTCTCTCATATCCATTTCTACATTGTATTTTCTCGTAATTCTTTTTTGTATGCATAAAACACACACACACACACACACACACACACACACACACACACACACACACACACACAGAGCTCATCCCATCAAACAAAGAGATACTTAAGTTTAATATTTATAAATGAAGTCTTTTTTTGTACAAGGGTATATTATTAGAGAGAGAGAGAGAGAGAGAGAGAGAGAGAGAGAGAGAGAGAGAGAGAAAGGTATCAGTTCATCTCTCTATTTCCATCTTTATTCAATTTCTCTTCGTCTCTTCATCGTTCTCTATTATTAACATTTCCGAGTCGTATTATAGCAAGCCTCACATTATATCCGGGTCTCATTCCTTCATGCATTTCAAACTCTCCTCCCTCCAATTCTCCCTCCGAATCTCCCTTCCTGGTTTCCTACGTAGCATTAAACTCCTTCTCTCCCTCTTCCTCCCTCTCTCTCCCTTTCTCTTTTTGTTCCTTTATCTCTCTCTCAACTCTATTTCCTTCTTTCTCTTCTCCTTTCATTCCTTCAGTTATTTTCATTTGCACAATTTTATCTTTTTTCTCTCTTCATGTCTCTTTTTCCCCCTTTCCTTCCATTTTATTTCCCTTCATTTGTTTTCCTTTCCATATCTTTTTATTTCTTTATTTTTTCCTTTCTTTTTTTTCTCCTTTTATCTCCTTTTCTCTCATCGTATACATATTTTTTTTTTCCTAGTCTCCTTTCTCTGCAGTATCTCCGTGCTTTTCTTCTTTCCCTTGTCTCCCTTTTTCCTCTCCTCTCCCTTTCTCTAGTTGACAGTTTCTACCTTCTTTTTTTCCTTCCCTCATTTCCCTCTTCTTCCTATTTCCCTTCTTTTCTTCTCCATTTCTTTCGTTCCTTCCCTTTTTTCTCTTTTCTTCCCTGGTTTCTCTTTCTTCCCAACCTTCCCTGCCATTCCCTTCCCTCTCCCTTCCCTCCCTTCCCTTCCCTGCCATTCCTTTCCCTCTCTTCCCTTCCCTTCCTTTCCCTGGCATTCCCTTCCCTCTTCCTTCCCTCCCTCCCCTCCCCTCCCCTCCCCTCCCCTCCCTTCCCTTGCCTTCCCTTCCCTTCCCTGTCATTCCCTTCCCTTCCCTTCCCTCCCATCACCCTTTCCTCCCTCCCTTCCCTCCCTTAATAATCAACACACGGCAAAATTATCTCCGTCAAGTGAGTTTGAGCGAATAATAAGCAAAGTTGACCAGGCAATTACGCTGTTGTTGTTGTTGTTGTTGTTGTTGATTTTGGTTTACATTTTTTTCATCTTGTATTATTTCTTTTTTTTAATGTTTTCTTCTTATACCATTTTTTTCTTTTATTATTATTTGTTTTTGTTTTTTCTTATTTTGTAGCCTTCTTCTTCTTCTTCTTCTTCTTCTTCTTCTTCTTCTTCTTCTTCTTCTTCTACATCGTCTTCTTCTCCTTCGTCTTCTTCTTCTTCGTCTTCTTCTTCTCTTTAAACTTTATAAATTCCATCCACTCGCTCAACATCCTACTCCTCCTCCTCCTCCTCCTCCTCCTTAATTTTATGCTACTTGGAAGTGTCCAGTTAATTTTTATCGCTATAGTTCCTGAGTGCCGAGAGAGAGAGAGAGAGAGAGAGAGAGAGAGAGAGAGAGAGCAAACATATAACCACATAGATTCTGAACAACAATTTAATTAAGTTTACGTAACATTTCAAATAACAAGAAGCAACAGTATGTAGTAGTAGAAGTAGCAGCAGCAGCAGTAGTAGTAGTAGTAGTAGTAGTAGTAGTAGTAGTAGTAGTAGTAGTAGTAGTAGTAGTAGTAGTAGTAGTAGTAGTAGTAGTAGTAGTAGCATCACACACTTATGCTCGGTCCAGGGCCTCCATACTATACATAACACTTAAAGAATGCTTACCGAGTGGCCTCCTCCATACCACTCTTCCCCTCTCCTCCCCCAATACCCCCTCCCCCCTTCCCTTCCCTCCCCCCCTCTCCTCTTTTATAGAGCAGAGAGACTCGACCAGCCAGAGATCAGTGGAACGGACGCGAGATGAAAGGATGCTGCTCTCTCTCTCTCTCTCTCTCTCTCTCTCTCTCTCTCTCTCTCTCTCTCTCTCTCTCTCTCTCTCTCTCTCTCTCTCTCTCTCTCTTTGTGGATGGGATGGGTCGACTGTTTGTGGTAGGGATTTGTAATAAGAGAGAGAGAGAGAGAGAGAGAGAGAGAGACCAAAAAAAAAAA
This sequence comes from Eriocheir sinensis, assembly GCF_024679095.1. Taxonomy (NCBI): domain Eukaryota; kingdom Metazoa; phylum Arthropoda; class Malacostraca; order Decapoda; family Varunidae; genus Eriocheir; species Eriocheir sinensis. Next base: position 2,975,169 of record NC_066538.1, read on the forward strand.
AAGAAAAAGGAATAGAAAAGATAACAAATAAATAAGACAAAGAAAGAAAGAAAAAAAGAAAGAAAGAAAGAAGGAAAGGAAGAACGAAAAGACAAGAGAAAGAACGAAAGAAATTAGACAAACAAAAAAGCAAGAAATGAAAAAGAAAAGAAAAACAAACAAAATAAAGAAAAAGGAAAAAAAAAACTGATAAAAACGAAATAAATTATGAGAGAGAGAGAGAGAGAGAGAGAGGGGGGGGGGGGCACCAGCTTGTATATGAACTAATACAAGCTGGTGGGAGTGGCCGGAGAACCCAGGCTTGAAACGACATAACTTTCTTACTAACTCCACCATAACCATTACCACGCCTCTCTCTCTCTCTCTCTCTCTCTCTCTCTCTCTCTCTCTCTCTCTCTCTCTCTCTCTCTCTATGGTGTTTTTTTTGTTTTTCTTATTTGTGTTTTTCTTTTTTGTTTTGTTTTCTTGCTTTTTTTTGTTTGTCTAAAATCTTTCTTTTCTCCTTTTTTTCTCTCTCTCTCTCTCTCTCTCTCTCTCTCTCTCTCTCTCTCTCTCTCTCTCTCTCTCTCTCTCTCTCTCTCTCTCTCTCTCTCTCTCTCTCTCTCTCTCTCTCTCTCATATTATGGTGGTTTTTTTGTTTTTCTTATTTGTGTTTTTCTTTTTTTCTCTCTCTCTCTCTCTCTCTCTCTCTCTCTCTCTCTCTCTCTCTCTCTCTCTCTCTCTCTCTCTCTCTCTCTCTCTCTCTCTCTCTCTCTCTCTCTCTCTCTCTCTCTCGGTCACATATACGAAACTAAAAGTGTGTGTGTGTGTGTATGTGTGTGTGTGTGTGTGTGTGTGTGTGTGTGTGTGTGTGTGTGTGTGTGTGCGCGTAATTGTTTTCCACGACTCGGTTTTCTCTCTCTCTTTTTTGACGCAATGATATTTTTAGCTCTTCCCTTTCTCTCTCTCTCCCTCTGTCTCCCTCTCTCTTTCTCTTTCTTTCTCCCTTTTCTTTATTTTATTTCATCCGACTATATATTCTCCTTTATCCTTCTCTCTTTCTCCTTCCATCTTTCTTATTTTTCATTATATTTTTATTTCCCTTTATCCTTCTCTCTCTCTCTTTCCTCTTGTCTTTTTCCATCTTCCTTTTATCTCACGTTTCTTCTTCATTTTATCACTTTCTTTATCTACCTATCCATCCATCTATCTTATCTGTCTATTTCTATTTTTGTGTTTATTTATCTGTATCTATCTATCTATCTATCTACCCATCTTTATTTCCTCATCTGGCTTTCTATATCTACCAATCTATCTATCTATCTACATCTATCGGTCGTTTGATTTTTTGGGTATGAACTTGAAGAGAAAAATCGCTCTACCTGAGGAAAGAAAGGGTGAAAAAGATTGCTCGGGAAGGTCGAGGAGGAGGAAGGCTTTTAATTACATAGTTGGATAAAGGTATGCATGGGAAGTTAAAATGAGGGAAGACGAGGAGGAGAAGGAGGAGGAGGAGTGGGATGGGGTAAAGAAGAAAGGAAGGAAGGCAGGAAGGAAGGAAGAAATTAAGTGAGGGAGGGTGAAATGAATGTACGATTAAATAAATGAATGAATGAAAGAAGGAAGAAAAGAAAGAAGGAAATAAGGAAGGAAAAGAGCCAGTTTCGAGTTCTTTGGTCAAGAAAAAAAAAAGAGTAAAGAATTAGATAAAGAAAAAAAAAACTGATAATTTCTTTTTCTTTTTTTCTTTGATCCTTCTTGTCCTTCCTTTTGTTTTTCCTATTATTTCTAATATCATCATCATCATCATCATTCGCTCAGAGGGGAAGGTGTCACTTAATATACCACATGCTGTCATTTTTTCCCCTTTCTTCCCCTTCCTTTCCCTCCCCTCACCTGTCCCCTCCCCGGCTTACCTGTGTCGTTACTGTTGATTACTCCACTAATTAACAGGTGTCTTCATTACGGAACTGATTATTATTATTATTATTATTATTATTATTATTATTATTATTATTATTATTATTATTTGTAGTAGTAGCAGTAGTAGTAGTAGTAGTTGTAGCGGTCGTAGCAGTAGTAGTAGTAGTACTAGAAGAAGAAGAAGAAGAAGAAGAAGGGAAGAGATGAGGAAATTATAGGGATAGAATGGAAAGTGAAAGTAAGAAAAGGAGAGAGAAGAAGCGAAAAGGAAATAAAGAAGAAAGAAGAATAAAAGAAAATAAGAAAGAAAAGCAATATTTAGAAAAGAAAAAGAGGAAATAAAGAAAATCAGGGAAAAGAATGAAGAGAGAGAGAGATACGCTGACCTCCTTCTGTTACACACACTCCTTCTCTCCTTCCCTCCATTCTCCGTGACCAAACATTGCTCTCTCTCTCTCTCCTCTCCTTCCCTCCCCCCTCCCTTCCTTCTCTCTCTCTCTCCCTCTTTTCCTCCCTCCCTCCCTCCCCCATCTCCCTGCCTATCTCCTTATCTCCCATTCTTCCTTCCTGCCTTCCCTCTCTCCTCATCTTCTCTTCCTCCTCCTCCTCCTTCTCCTCCTCCACGAAACCCTATGAAGAGCGACTCGAGCGACTCAACCTCTTCACGTTGGAAAAGAGACGACTGCAGGGAGACATGATAGAAGTCTTTAAGTACCTCAACAAGCTCAGCAACGTTGATCACTCCAAACTCTTCACGCTACAAACTAACTTGAGAACAAGAAACAACGGAGAAACAATTCAAGCAAAGCGATGCAATACCGACATCGGCAGGAGTTATTTCTCGAATAGAGTTGTTCGCCACTGGAACAGCCTTCCTGCAGAAGTAGTTAGCGCAGAGACCATCAACTCCTTCAAGAAACGCATTGATCGCCACTTTGCTGCATCGGGAGTGAACTGAACGTTCCCAAGAGTAGATACACAAGTGCTTTAATCCTTCCCTGCAAGCCACTCCTATGGCAAACGGATTGATTAAATCACTGAACGCAGGCAGCCTAGTAATGAGCCAACAGGCTTTCTGCTGCCTGCTAGTCCATGTTTCCATGCTTCCTCCTCCTTCTTCCTCTTCTTCCCTTCCCCTTTTCGATACTATCTTCGTCTATCTTTTTTCTTGATCATTTTTCCGTCACTTTTTTTTTCTACACTCTCTCTCTCTCTCTCTCTCTCTCTCTCTCTCTCTCTCTCTCTCTCTCTCTCTCTCTCTCTCTCTCTCATCCATCCTGTGTACACAAATTTCTCTCCCTTTCTTTTTTCTGCCTTTTGTCCCTTTCTTTCCCACTCTTGAACCTTTTTTTCCTTTTGCTATTCCAATCCATCCCCTTCTCTTCCCTTCCTTTCCTCTCCCTTTCTTCCCCTTCCCTTCCCTTCCCTTCCCTTCCCTTTGCTTGCCCTCCATTCTCACTTTTTTCTTCTCTCCCCCTCTCAGTCTCTCCTCTTTTCTCCCTTTCTCCTTTGTTTCCCTTCATCTTTTTCCTCTTCCATCTTCGTCTCAAGTTCTCTTTTATGTTTTCCTCCTTTTTTTCTTCCTCTCGTCTACCACTTCACTTTTTTTTCCTACTTCTATATGTTCTTTTCTTTCTCTTCTGTTCACACACACACACACACACACACACACACACACACACACACACACACACACACATGCTTGCCTTCGCTTTACACCTATTTCTGTACGACTTAGCGTTACTAATAGGCAGAGAGAGAGAGAGAGAGAGAGAGAGAGAGAGGAGGAAGAAGGAGGTAGGTAGATGATAGGAGGAGGAGGGAGAGAGGAAGAAGTTTGGGAAGGAAGGGAGGGAAGGAAGGAAGGAGGGAAAGATTGAAGGAGGAGGAAAGCAAAAGTGATGGAAATATAGCGTGATGCTTGAAGGAAGGAAAGAGGGAAGGAGGGGAGGTAGGGAGAGAAGGAAGGAGGTAGGGAGAGAAGGAAGGAAGAAGGGGAAACAGGAAAAGAAACCAAGGAAATAAGGAATTTGTAGGTAGAAGGAGAATCAGAGAGAGAGAGAGAGAGAGAGAGAGAGAGAGACTTCACGGTAATTAGGAAGAGCTTGCAAATGGCCCGCGTAGACAGTTACTAAATAACGGATAGGTGGAGCTGACAGCTGGGGGGGGGGGGGGAGAGAGAGAGAGAGAGAGAGAGAGAGAGAGAGAGAACGCATGGAAGTAAGAAAGAGATAAAGAAAGAGAGGGATAGAGACATAGAGAAAGATAGTAGGAAAGAGAGAAGGGAAGGGAAGGAAAAGGGAAAAGGAAGGAGGAAAGGAGGGAGGAAAGAGAGAGGGAAAGAAAATATGGCGAGAAGGAAAACGAATATAAGTAAGGAAGAGATGAAGGAAGAGAAGGAAGAGAGAGAGAGGGACAGACAGAAAGATGGAAGGAAGGAAAGGGAAGATAGGAAGGATAAGGAAGAAGGGAGGAAGAAAGAAATTGGGAGGGGAGGAAACGAAAGCCAGAAAAGAAAAGGGAAGGAAATAAGGAAAAGAGGGAAAAGGAAAGATAGGAAGGAGAGGGAAGAAGGAAAGAAGAAAAAAAGGGAGTGGAAGAGAAGTAAGCAAAAAGGAGGAAAGAAAAGAGAAGGGAAAGAAATAAGGAAGAGAGGATGAAGGAAAGGAAATGTAGGAAAGACGAGGAAGAAGGGAGAAAAAGAAAGAAAAAGGGAAGTAAGGAAAGAAGGAGGGAAAGAGGGAGATAGACAGAAGGAGGGAAAGAGGGAGAGTGACAGAGGAAGGGAGGGTGAGAAGTGGGGGGAGGGGGGAAGGGCGAGAGAAAAAGAGGGGAGTGTCTGTTACATGTTTAGGAAAGGGAGGAAAGGGAATGATTGATTATGGGAAGGGAAAAAAAGGGAGAAATATGTTACCTGTTTTGTTTAATGTGTAAAGGTGAGGTATTTTTTCTCTCCCTCCATCCCTCTCCCTTCCTCTCCCTTCACTTCTCAAATTTCTTCCTTCTCCCTTCCCCTCCCCTTCCTTTCCTTCTCTTATTTCTTTTTACTAGTACATAATGCCCCCAGCCTCTCTCTCTCTCTCTCTCTCTCTCTCTCTCTCTCTCTCTCTCTCTCTCTCTCTCTCTCTCTCTCTCTCTCTCTCTCTCTCCTCTCACTAATCTCTCCTCTCTCTCTCCTTCCTCTTTCCTCCTTCTCTCTCTCTCTCCCTCCTCTCTCTCCCTCTCCTTCCTCTTCCTTTCTTCCCCCTCCCTTCCTCTTTCCTCCCTTCCCTCCCTCCTTCTCTCCCTCCCCTTTAACCACTCACAAATCTCTCCTCTGTTTTCCTCCTCCCTCCCTTCCCTTCCTTCTCTCCATCCCCCTACCTCTCTCTCCCTCCCTCCTCTCCTTCCTTCCCATCCTCCTTCCTCTCCTCCCTCCTCACCCTTCCCCCTCCTCCCTTCGATCCCTCAAAATCTTCCATCCTATTCTCCATCCTTTCCCCTACCTCGCCCTCCCTCCTTCCTTCCTCTCATGCCTCCTCTTCCTCTATTCTCCTTCTTCCCCTCCCTCCCCCCCTTCCCTCCTCTTTCTTCCTCACCCATTCCTCCTTCCCCTCCCTCCATTCCCCTCCCCCTTTCCCTCCCTCACCCATTCCCCCTTCCCCTCCCTCCATTCCCCTCCTTTCCCTCCCTCATCCATTCTCCCTTCCCCTCCCTCCATTCCCCCCTCTTTCCTCCTTTTCCCTGTTAGTTTTCCTCGTGTTTTCATCTTTTTCATCATCATTGTTTTATTTTCCTCTTCTTCCTCTTCTTCCTCTTAGTTATTTCTTTATTCTTCTTATCATTGTTTATCCTCTTTCTCCTCCTTTCCTTCCCTTCTTTCTCCTTCTCTGGGTCCTTTATTCATTTCTGTCTCCCTATTCATCTTTTCTCATCTTTTCCTTTTATTTTTGTTTCTTCTTCACTTCCTTATTACCTTCCTCCTATTCCTCTTTCCTTCCCTTCCCCTCCCTCTTCTTCCTTACTCCTATTCCTTTTCGTCTTTTTGGTCTTTACTTTCTTAACTCTTCCTCTTCCTCCTCTTCCTCCTCTCCTACTTCCCTCTCACCCTTTAGATTATGCTCACATTTATCATCCCATTTCTCCCATTCCTACTTTACCTCTCACTCTCTCCCATTTCCCATGTTTGTATTGCTTTGGTTATTATTGTATTTGCTTATCTTCTTTTTTGTATCTTTTCTTTTCGGTTCTATATTTTTTTTAATTATCTCTCTCCTCATCCATCTCTCTCTCTCTCTCTCTCTCTCTCTCTCTCTCTCTTTCATTTTATATACACACAAAATAAAAAAAGGATAAATAAATAGAGAGAGAGGAAGAAAAGAGAAAAAAAAGGAAAGAAAAAAAGAGGAAAGTCGAAAGGAAGAAAAAACACTGATAAAGAAAGATGAAATAAAAGAAATAAAAAAAACAAAAGAAGACGGAGAGAATGATAGTAAATAACATCGCCAAGACAAGATAAAGATTAAGCAAAAAAACAAACAAAAAAAAAAAAAATCACATCCACGAGAAATCAAAACATTACTCAGAAGAGAAGAAAATAAGGAAGACAGGAAGAAGGAAAGGAAAGGTAGGAAAGACAAGGAAGAAGGGAGGAAAAGAAGGCAGCGAGTTAGAAAAGAAAAGGGAAGAATATAAACAAGAAGAAAAAAAACCCGGATGACAAAGAAGACAAAAAAAAATATATATAAATAGAAAAAAAAATTCATCACCGACACAGAACGGAAAAAAAAAAACCCACATTCATAATCTCAGTCTACAAATGAATCGCTTCCTCTATATAAGCGAATCAGCCGCCACTCACAGACATACTTGGGGCAGAAAAAAGGCATTGGAAACGATTACCTCCTGGCCGAGAGATTGAAGGCGACTCCTGTTCCGCGGCGGTCCTGGGAGACGGATGCGTGAAATTTTAATGGACTGGCTTTGAAGGATATGTATGAACGAGGAGGAGGAGGAGGAGGAGGAAAGAAAAAAGAAAAAAAAAGAAAGATTGATAAAGGGAAGAGGGAATGAATGAATGAATGAATGAATGAATGAAGGAAGGAAGGAAGGAAGGAAGGAAGGAAGGAAGGAAGAAAGGAAGGAGAGACGAAATAGGAGAGGGAGAAGAAGAAAAATGACGCGAAAAGCCAAGGAGTAAGAGGAACAAGTGAAGGATACGAAGAAGGAGAAGTAAGGAGGAAAGAAGGACAAAAGAAGAAGGAGGAGGAGGAGGAGGAGGAGGAAGAAAGAAGATAGTCCCAAGAAGAGCAAGGGGAATAAGAGGACAATAGAGAGGTGGAGGAGGAAGAGTAAGGAGGAAAGTGGTACCAAGAAGAGGAGGAAAAGGAGGAAGAGGAGGAGGAGGAGGAAGAGTTAAGAAAGGAAAGGCCAAGAAGAAGAAGGAATAGGAGGAATAAGAAAGAAGAGGGAGGGAAGGGAAGGAAAGAGGAATAGGAGGAAGGTAATAAGGAAGAGGAAAGAAAAAGAAAAAGAAAAGCAGATAAAGAAAAGATGAATAGGGAGACATAAATGAATAAAGGACTGAGAGAAGGAGAAATAAAGAAAGGAAAGGAGGAGAAGGAGGAGAAAGAATGACAAGAAGAAGAAAGGAAGGACTAAGAGGAGGAAGAGGAAGAAGAGGAAAATAAACAAATAACAATGATGATGAAAAAGATGAAAACAAAGAAGAAAAAGAGGGGATAAAAGGAGGAAGAGGAAGAAGAGGAAAATAAACCAATAACAATGATGATGAAAAAGTTGAAAACAAAGAAGAAAAAGAGGGGATAAAAGGAGGAAGAGGAGGAGGAGGAGGAGAGAAATATCTTCATCTCAATCTCCCTTTCTTCTTTTTTTTCTCCTTTTCCTCGACACGGTAAATCACTACAAGGTACTTCCGGCCAGCTGGTGAGGAGGAGGAGGAGGAGGAGGAGGAGGAGGAGGAAGAGATGGAGAGAAGGATAATTTGAAAGTGAAGGACGGAAGGAAGAAGGATAGAAAGAAGAAAGGAAAAAAGAAAGATTGATTTAGGGAAGAGGGAAGGAAGGAAGGAAGAAGGAAGGAAGGAAGGAAGGAAGGAAGGGAGGAAAAAGGGAGAGGGAGAAAAATGGAGGGAAGAATGAATGACGGAAGTGGTGAGAGGAAGAAGGGACGGAAGAAGATAATTAAGGAGGGAGGGAAAAGAGGAGGAGGGAGGGGAGAGAAAAGAGGGAGGGAGAGAGAGAGGGAGAGAAACTGATAGGAAAGATAGTACACGATGGAATTTAACTTAATATCCTCTCTCTCTCTCTCTCTCTCTCTCATTATTGCTGTCATTATCCGTTTTCTTTTTTGTTTTGTTTTTATTGTTTTATTTTTGTGTCTGCTTAGAATTCATTGTCGATATTGTTGTTGTTGTTGTTGTTGTTGTTGTTGTTCACGGTGAGTGCTCGGCTTAATTGCAGGTAAGAGACTGGACAGGTGTGTGTGACGCTAATCATATTTACCTGGTGGTGGTGGTGGTGGTAGTAGTAGTAGTAGTAGTAATAGTGGTAGTAGTAGTAGTAGTAGTAGTAGTAATATCAACGGCAAAAGCAAAACCAGGAATAATAATAAAAATAGATGGAAAAGAAGGGAAAATAAAGGAAGAATGAGGGAATTATTTATAGAGATTGTAGAAGTAAAAGCAAAAAATAAATAAATGAAACTGGAATAATAAAAAGAGATGAAAAGGAAAAGGAAGGGAAATAAGAATGAGTATAGTTGTAGCAGTAGTAAAAACATCAACAACAACAACAACAACAACAGCAACAACAACAAGCCACACGGTAAAGGATCATCCATAGTCCTAATAATTTTGGTTGACAGATTCCATTGTGCCGATGAACCGAGCGAACAACCAACAACCAGCCTTTTACCGTCCCTGCGCTGGTCTCTGGCGGTGGTTGTCAGGGGGTGCAATTAGTCTGATGGGTTGTTGATGGTGGTGGTGGTGGTGGTGGTGTGGATGAGTAGAGAATGGCAGATAGGGGAAGGGTGGTGGTGATGGTAGGGAAGGGGAAATAGAGGAGGGAAAGAGGAAGGAGGGAGGGGAGACAGGGAGAAGGGTATGGAAGAGAGGGTAAGAGGAATAGGGAAGGGAGGTGATGATGGTGGTAGTGGAAGGAAGGGGGAAGGGAAGTATGGGAGAAATAGGAAGTAATTTGGAAGAGTATTGGTAGTAAATGGGTGATGATGATGGTAAAAGAGAAGGTAAAAGAGAGAAGAAGGAAGAAAGGAAAGATGAAAGAAAAAGAAAGAACCCAAGAAATGGAAAAATGATTTAGGAAAACGAAAGAAAATAAGTGATTGGAGGGCAAACGGTGAGAGAGAGAGAGAGAGAGAGAGAGAGAGAGAGAGAGAGAGAGAGAGAGAGAGAGAGAGAGAGAGAGAGAGAGAGCAAAGCGTTAGCAATATTTATAGTACTCGAGCAGATTGTGAGAGAGAGAGAGAGAGAGAGAGAGAGAGAGAGAGAGAGAGAGAGAGAGAGAGAGAGAGAGAGAGGAGAGGAGGAGGAGGAGGAGGAGGAGGAGGAGGAGGAGGAGGAGGAGGAGGAAGAAGGGAGAGAAGGAGGGAGGGGCTTTTTTTCCAGCTCCTCTCTTTTGTTCCTCTCGTCCGTGTTTTTTTTTTTTTATACCTTTTAGTGAGGTCAGTAATTTGGGTGTTTTTTTCTTTTTTTCTTTTTTCTTTTCTCTGTAAATGGTTGTTGGTGAAGGTTGAGATTGAGCTCCGAAGAAAAATATTTGGTAGTTTAAGTTTTCAAGAGTTGTATTTTTATTTATTTATTTAGTTTTTTGTTTCATAAAGGCGTTGTATTGTTGCTTTTGTATTTGATTTGTATTTTAAAGGCAATAACATGAAGATAATAACGATGAGCATAAAATGGTGAATAGAACAGAACAATAAAATAGGACAAAACCAGATAATACAATGTAAAGAAAAGATTATATTCATTAAAGACAAGAAACAACGAGGATATAGAGATGAAAAGTAGGGAAAAGAAAAAGGAAAAAAGTAAAATATAGGAAAAAGAACACACACACACACACACACACACACACACACACACACACACACACACACACACACACACACACACACACACACACACATTTGAGGACAACAAAAGCAAACAATAGCCGGATAAATCTCTGTTAAAAAGAGAGAAAGAAAAGTGGAAACAAATGCAATTGCAGGAAATATTGTGTTCCGACTGTACCGACACACACACACACACACACACACACACACACACACACACACACACACACACACACACACACACACACACAAACATTAGTTCTCATGAAATATAACCTTTCACTCTCTCTCTCTCTCTCTCTCTCTCTCTCTCTCTTCCCCTCACTGCCCCTCCATCCTCCCTTTTCTCCCCTCTTTACCTCTTCTCCCTTCCCCTCCCTTCCTCTCACCCTCCCCTCACTTCCCCTCTCTCTCCTCCCTTCCTCTTCCCTCCCCTCACTTTCCCTTCCCCTCTCCCATCTCTGCCCTTCTCCTCCCTTCACTCTCCCGTCTCTTCCCTTTCTCCCCTCAGTTCACCTCTACCTTCACTCCCCCTCTCCCCATTCTCTCCCCCTCTCCCCATTCTCTCCCCTCTTCTGCCCTCTCTTCCCCTCTCCCAGTGATGAAATGCAGAGGATGATAAATACAATGGATAGTTTTCCCCTCACTCCACCGCAGGAAGGAATAAAAACAGCAAGCGAAAAAGTGAGGGGATAAAGAGGGGAAGGGAAGGGGACGGCAATGAAGTTAGTAAAAGAGGGGAAAAGAGGGAAAATAGATGAAGATGGAAGTAAAAGAGGAGAAAATTGAGAAAAATCGGTGGAAAGTTTTTGAATTAAGTGAAATGAATGCTTGGGAAAATTTTACAGGGTGGAAATTAACAGGAAAATATAGAAAAATGAGTAGGGAAACATGAGTGAAAGGAAAGGAATAAAAAAAAAAGCATATACCATCATTTTACTTCTTTTCGTAATGTTTGTTGTCTGTTTGTTCGCTTGTTTTCATGTCTGTCTGTCTGTCTGTATATCTGTTCTTCACTGTTTGTATATCTGTCTATCTTTATCTCTGTCTGTCTGTAAGTATATCAATATCTCTACCATCATAAGCACATTACCATCATCACCATCACCATCTTCACCACCACCACTACCACCACCCACTCAACATTCAATTACCAGGTTACATCTTCATCTGCCTGTCTGTCTGTCTGTCTGCCTCTCTGTGTATCTTTCCATTTGTAAGTTTGTCTGTATTAATGTGTCTTTGTATATCTGTTCTGGTTAACTTATCTATCTTTTTCTGAACGTCTGTCTATATACTTCTTCGTTTGTCTGTATGTATGTATTTTTGTATATATGTATCTGTCTCTGTCTGTCTGTCTGTCTGTCTGTCGATTGGGTAAGAAGATTAGGTTATGTTCGAATCACAAATCTCTCAGCCGACTGACTTTGACCTAATCGTATTCTCTCTCTCTCTCTCTCTCTCTCTCTCTCTCTCTCTCTCTCTCTCTCCATCTTTTTTCCTCTAACTTTTATTTTTCTTTCTTTGATTCTTCTTCTTTCGCCACATTTTCTTTTTCTTTATCTGGTTTTCGTCTCATTTTATTGATTTGCTTTTACTCTTCTTAATCTTATCACTTCTGTTACTTCCCTTTCTTCTCCTCCACTTAATCCGTCTCCTCCCTCCTTCCACCCCTTACACTTTTTTCCTTCCACCCCTTCCCTAATTTTCCCTTGCACCCTTTTCGACTTTTCCCTTTTATATTCTACAATCTCATTTATCTCTTAGCCTTTCCACCCATTTAACCTTTTTTCCTTTCACCTCTCCCTAAGTTTCCCCTCTTCCTATTCTACTGCCTCTCATATCTCTCTTACCGTTTTCACCTGTTCCACCTTTTCCCCAATTTTCCCTCTCCCAGCCTTCCCTAATTCCACCCTCGCCTCGTCCATCCGCCGCCACGCTCACCGCTACAGAAAATTGCCTCATTTTGGTTTTAAATGCTCAGACGGATTGGCGGCGGAGCACACACACACACACACACACACACACACACACACACACACACACACACACACACACACACACACACACGCACTTACAGACACAGACACACTCACAAGCAATAAAACAATGAAAGGCACAAACGAATACACAAACACACAGACAGATACAGACAGACACACACACACACACACAAAAACACGCCAGATATTCACACTGAGATGCACACACACACACACACACACACACACACACACACACACACACACACACACACCAAATTTAGTTCCTGCTGCGTACATAAACCGACCAACGTGATTTAATACAGGCAGGAAGGTAAACAGGTAGACAGATAAACAGATGGATATGTTTTGAACGCCGGTCGGATAAACACTTAAATTATAATAACAGATAGACAGACAGACAGACGGACGGACAGACAACCTCGCCGGGGTACGTAAACACACACATAAAGCGATACTGACAGAGTTATACGAGCATTAACAGCGCTTTTAACACACACACACACACACACACACACACACACACACACACACATCCATATACACACACACATTTCTTTAGACACATAAACAGACAAACAGACAGACAGAAATTGAGATGGAAAAAGAGATAGATAGAGAAATTGACAGACAGGAACACACACAAACAGACACACTAACAGACAGACAGACACTGAAAGAGAACAAGACGAACAGACAGGAACACATGCATGGACACACTAACAGACAGACAAACAGACAGACGGGGGTGGGGGTGGGGGGGGGCAAACACGGTAAGTGGTTTAATTGTTTCCACAAATCACTTTTCCCGTAATTTGGTGGAATATGCAACTGTGTCCTATTTCATGCTCGTTGGGACATCAATAGGGAACGAAGGGAAAGGGGGGGGGGGAGAGGGGGGCCGAGGGGAGAAGGGTGTAATCATGGGAGGGGAGACATGGGGAGAAAGGGAGGGAGAGAAATGGGAGGGAAGGAAAGCGAAGGGAGGTTTTGTTGGGGAAAGGAGGAGAGGGAGATAGTTAGAAGGAGGGAGAGAGAGAGAAAGTAAGAGGGGAAAAGTAGCAGAAGAAAGGGAATTAAAAAAGGGAGAGAACAAGTAATAGACATTTTGTAAGTGAAAGAAAAGTGAGAAAGGGAAAGAGGAGAGGGAACAAAAGATAGATGGAAAAATAATACGAGAATGGGAAGAGGGAGAAAAAGAAGAAAAGGAGCAATGAAAGGGAATAGAACAAATGAGGGGAATAAACAGGTAGAGAAAATATAAGACCGAGGGGAAGGGAGGGGACGGAATGGAGAGGCATACGAGAGGAAGGGAATGGGAAGGTAGATGCATGATAGGGGAAGAGAGGGGAAGGAAAGGGAATGGAGGGAAAGGGAGAAGCAAGTGAGTGGAAGGGAGGGGAAGGAAGGGAGAGGCATATGAGAGGAAGGGAAGGGGAAGGGAGAGGCATGATAGGGGAAGAGAGAGGAAGGAAGAGGATGTGAGGGGAAGGAAAGGGAATGGAGGGGAAGGGAGGGGAAGGGAGGGGAAGGGAATGGGATCAGTGGATGTATAGCTATTGAAGGGATGAGAGAGAGGGGAGGGGGTGGTGAAGGGAGGGAGGGGAGGGGAGAGGGTAAAGAAGGGGGGGGGGAGGGACTTACTGAGGGGAAAGAGGGTTATGCAAAATGAGGAAGAGGGGATTATGTTGGGGAAGAGAGGGGATGAAGAGGAAGAGGAAGATAAAGGATAGTGGATGAAAGGAGGAGGAGGAGGTGGAGGAGAGAAAAAACCGAACGCCCAAGAAGTTTGAGGAGAAAGAGGAGGAGGAGAAGAGAAAGTTATTGACAGAGAAAAGGAGAAGGAAGAGGAGGAGGAGGAGAGAGAGAGAGGAAGAGGAAAAGGGGGAGGGTAAAAAATAAAAAATAAAAATAAAATGGAAAAGATAAAATGATGAAAAATAACAAGAGCAAGGGAAACAAAACAGTAATAGTAGTAGTAGTTGTAGTAGTAGTAGTAGTAGTAGTAGTAGTAGTAGTTGTAGTAGTAGTAGTAGTAGTGGTAGTAGTAGTAGTAGTAGTAACAGCAATAACTACTGAAAACAATAAAAATGCAGAACAAACGAGGGAAGGAGGGAAGGGTCGAGAGAGAGAGAGAGAGAGAGAGAGAGAGAGAGAGAGAGAGAGAGAGAGAGAAAATAAAAAAAACATAAAAAGAAAACGGGAAGAGATACGAGAACAACAACTGAGTCTCCGTTTTCTTTCAATTTCCTTAACAAAAAAAAAGTAAAACAAAAAAATATGAAAAAAAGTAAATCCTTTTCTGAAACTCCAGTCTCGCCATGAAGGATAAACAAAAGAAATACAATAAAAGAGGAAGAGGAAAGAGGAGGAGGAGGAGGAGGAGGAATAGGAGAGGAAGTAAAAAGAAGAGGGAGAAAAGAGAAGAGAAAAAGGGATTGGCAGAAGACGAGGTTAGAGAAAGAAATGAGAGAGAAAGAAGAAGAAACAAAGAAAAGAAAGAATGCGGGATAAGAGTTGGAAGAAAGAAGAAGGAAGATGAAGGAACGAAAGAGGGAGAGGAGAGGGATGCTGAGAAGGGAGGTAAATTGGAAGAGAAAAAGAAGGGAATAAAGGAAAGAAGAAAAGGGAGGAGAATGAAGGAGCCAAAGGAAAATGGATGCTGAGAAGAGATAGAAAGAAGAGATAAAGAGAGAAAAAGGAAAAGAATGAAAGGGAGAAGAAGGGACACCACGAAGGGGAAGTAGAAGAAGGGGAAAAGAATGGAAAATGAAGAGTGTAAAGTAGAAAAATAATGAATAATGAAATGGAAGAGAAAAAATATAAATGAAAGGAAGGGAAAGAAAGAAGCCGGATACCAAGGAAAAATAGAAGGAAGGAAGGAAGGAAGGAAGAAAAGAAAGAAGGGAAGGAAAGGACGGGGAGTGAGGGGAAGGAAGGAAGAAAGGAAGGAAGGACGGAATGAAGAAAAGAAAGAAGGGAAGGAAAGGAAGGGTAGTGAGGGGAAGGAAGGAAGGAAGAAAGAAAGGACGGAAAGAAAGGAATAAAGGAAAGGGGAAGGGAAGGGAGGGGAAGGATGGATGGAAGGAAGAAGGAAGGAAGGAAGGAAGGAAGGAAATAGAGGAAGGAGGAAAGAAACAAGTAACGGAGGAAGGAAGGAAGAGTTGGGGAAGAGGGAAAGGGGTGAGGAGAAGAGGGAAGAGGGAAGGGAGGAAAGGGGAGGTAAGAGGAAGAGAAAACATAAACTTTCCTCCATTATTCATAGGTTTTAACGGGAAGTGGAAAAGTTGGCACCCATTAGAGAGAGAGAGAGAGAGAGAGAGAGAGAGAGAGAGAGAGAGAGAGAGAGAGAGAGAGAGAGAGAGAGAGAGAGAGAGAGAGAGAAATGATGATAAAAAGTACTGCTTGGTTTAAGAAGTGAAGTGAAGTGATCTTGAAGGCTGAAGTGACAAGCTGAAGCGATGTTGAGCTAAAATAAATCATGCCTGGAAGTGCTGAATGATTAAGTTAAAAGATAAGTTCTAAAGTACCCTAAATGTTAACAGGCTTCCCTAAACCCCTTCTTTCTTTCCTTAATTCCTTCCTTTCTTTCTTCTTTCCTTCCTCCCTTCCTTCCTTTCTTCCTTCCTTCCTTCCTTTCCATTCCTTTCCCTTTTAATTATTTATCTTCCTATTCCACTTCACACTCTTCAGTTTCCCTTCCTTTCCCCTTCTACTTCCCTTTCGTGATGTCCCTTCTACTCCCTTTCATTCTCTTCCTTTTCACTCTTTATCTCTTCTTCCTTCTATCCCTTCTCAGCATCCATTTTCCTTTGCCTCCTTCATAATACACTTGATGAGGCGGTGGCTGAGTGATTAGTTTGCTGGCGCGGCGTTCTGGAGGATCCGTGTTCGAGTCCCACCCGCCGCTACAAGTTAACAATTCTCAGTCACCGCCCAGCGCCTTAAGACTACCCACATGCTGTCCTGAAGACCATCTATCAACCTGGCCTCTAGATTATCCCAAAAGGAGGATCAGAATTGAGCTCCGGGGGACAGTGTAAGCTAAGCAAGATGGCGCCACTATAAACACTTGCCTGCGCCATACCGGGCCTGAGCCGACCACCAGACCAAAAGAGAAAAACTGTTAACAGCTCCCTAAAATTAACCCAAAACTCTTAAAAGTGGTCAAAAATAGTAAAAAAACGTGCTAACCGTACCCTTAAAGTAGTGGAGAGGGGCAAAGAGTATCCCTCAAAGTAGCTTAAAAGTGCGAAAAGTAGGGATAAAAGGGTACCCAAGGAGAGGCATCATTTTACAGGCAGTGGAGGGTGGCGTGTGGGAGCGGGTCTGGGGCGGCGGCGTGAGGAGGGCGACGCGTGATAAAAGCGATGCGGGAAGTTTTAAGAAGGCGGGAAGGCGTTTGAAAAGTCCGGGCAAGGTCAGAAGAGTGGCGAGGAAGTCAAGAGGATGCTGAGGAGGCGGGAAAGTGTGAGGGAAGAAAGCAGGAGGAGGAGGAGGAGGAGAAGGAGAAGAAGAAGAAGAAGGAGCAGGAGGAAAAGGACCAGGAGGAGGAGGAGGTAGAAAGGAGATGCAGTTTAGAAAAAAGGAGAGGAAAGATTAAAGAGGACAAGGAGGCTTAGGAAGAGGAGGAGGAAGTAAAGAAGGGAGATCAAGAAGAGGAGGAGTAAAAAAAAAAAGGAAGAGGAGAAGAAATAATGGGATGTGGAAGAGGAAGAAGCAGGGGAAGACACAGAAGATGAAATAGAGAAGAGAAAAGGGAAATAGGTATATGAAAAAGATAGGAGAAGGAGAGGGAGGAGAAGAAAAAATGGGATGTGGAAGTGGAAGAAACAGAGATAGACACAGAAGATGAAATAGAGAAAAGAGAAAGAGGTGCTTAAAAAGGATAGGAGAAGAAAGGGGAGGAAGGCGGAAAAGAAAAAGGCGAAAGATAAATGAGAAAAAAAATAAAGGAAATAGAAAAACACAAATACACATCACAACAAAGGAAGAAAAGGAGAAAAATAAATGCAAGAGGAAAAGAATCAGTAAGAGAAAGAGGAAAAAAATAGACGAAGGAAGAGGAGAAAGAGAAAGAGAAAGAGGAAGAGGAGGAGGAGGAAGAAGACCAGATCGAGTTAGCGAAGTTATATTTTTATGAGTCATGAAAGAAACCCGATTTGGGAAACTTTGGGGGAATCTAATCCAGTTTTTACGTCTGTTTTGCTCCGTATGGAAATGAACCTCTTTTTTTCTTTTGAGGCTGAGAAAGAAAACGAACCGAGAACGAAAAATAGTAATCATAATAGTAACAACCATAATAATACCGGTAATACGACTACTATTACTGATTAAAATACCAATACTAATATCACTACTATTACTAATACCAATACTTATGCTAATACTACTACTAATACGAATACTTATACCAATACTAATACTAATACCCCAAAAAATACCAATACTAATTCGAATACTAATGCCACTACTGATACCAATACTAATACTGAAACTTATATTTATACCAATACTAATACCAATACTAATACCAGTACTAATAGTAAAACTTATACCAATACTAATACTAATACCAATACTAATACCAATACTAATACCTATGATACCAATACCAATACCAATACTAACACTAATACCAATAATCACGCGTTACTAATAATGATAATACGAATAACATGATAGTTTGACAAGTTAGAAGATACAGAAATATGAAAACCATTATTCTGTTAGTAGAAGGGATTAGGAGAATAGAGATGGAGGGATGTGGGTCTAAAAATATAAATAACATAATATAATAAGGGAATGAATCAGTTTTATCGTGTGTGAGAAGAAGGAGAAACGAAAGAGAGGGAAGAATAGAGGAAACAGGAGTAGAAGAAGAAAGAGGGAGAGATGAAAAGGAGAAGGAAAAAAAAGTGTGCCCTAAAAGTAACTAAACTACTTTTCATTACATTCAAATCCTTTTACTGTTGTTGCTGAATCCCATAGAGAGAGTTGGAAAGTCCTGTCTTATAGTGGAGGACGAGCTATAATGGTTTCAACGCTATTACCTGCCTCACTGCTGAAAGCTTAGAGTGTTAGGACGAGAAGGTGAGACGGGACTGAGGGTTGAATACTCTTAAAGGGACTTGGATTCTCTTATAACAGGTTTGAATTCCCTAGAAGCCCTTTGGAACCTGTTTGGGCTGAGAGCAAGGCGGCATTGTGTTCAAATAAGGTGTTGAGTGTTACGAATAGGTTCACATGTTACAGAGGGTGTTTGGATGTCTGGAATGGGTGCTGAGTCCCCTTAAGACGTGTGTGGGGGTGAAAGATGAGGGGAGGATGGGGATGGTGAGGGGAAAGTTGGGGAATAGGAAGAGGTGAAGAGTAACAAACGAATGGGAAGGGAGAGTTAAGGGGTCAAAGGGGAGGGGATATGATGTGAGGAGAACCGAAGAAATTAAGAGAAACAAAAAAAAAATGAAGGGAATGGCGAAGGGAAATGAGAGTAAAAAGAGAGTCCAGAGAAACGCAGAGGGGAAGATAAATAAAAGAAGATAGGAGGAGGAAGGGGATGTTGAGAATGAGGTGAGAGGGGGATGAGGGTAGATGAAAAGGCAACCAAATAAAAATGAAGGGAGAAATGGGGAGGTTGAGAGAGACGACGAGAGAGAAAGGGAAGTGAGACGAAATAAGGAAAGAGGAATAGAAGGGAGGAGAGAGAATAGATGATAAAGTGAAGGGAGAATGACAAGGGATGGAAAAGGGGAATACAGATGGACGAGGTGAGGAAATGGATGTTGAGAGATTGGTAAAGGGAAGTGAAGAGAGGGGAAGCGAAATGGAAATAGGTGAAAGGAAGAGAAGAAGAAAGTAAATGAAAGAAAATGAGGGGAAGTGAAGGAGCGTGAGGGAAGATGAACTGAGGAAAGGGAGGTTGAGGCACGGGGAACGGAGAGGGGGGAGGAGGTAAAGGGGAGGGAAGGGAAACGGAGGGGGGAATGAGAAGAAGCAAAAGGAATGGAAAAACGGACAAGGACGGTTTGGAACGAGGTAAACTAAACGAAACAGATGGGAAAAGAAATAACGAAAGGGAGGGGAAGGTGAGGGAAGGGAAAGGGAAAGTGAAAGAAGGTGATGGAAAACGAATTGAGGAGAGGGGAAGGTGACTAGAAGAGAGGTTGAAGCAGAGGGGAGGAAGAGGAGAGAGGAGGGGAAGGGAAGGAAGGGGAAGGGAAAGGAGGGAAGGAGAAGAGAAATGAAGAGAGGGGAGGGGAGGGGAAGGGAAAGTAGGGAAGGAGAAGAGAAATGAAGAGAGGGATGGGGAAGGGAAGGGAAGGGGAAGGAAGGGAAGGGGAAGGGAGGGAAGAGGAAGGGAGGGGAGGGGGAGGGGAAGCAAGACGTAGTGTTGAATAGTTTTCGAATTGAGGGACGCAGCTGCCCAGACTGACTTCCAATAAGGACACAATACTCTACTTGCCTCCTGCGCCCCTCCTCTTCCTCCTCCTCCTCCTCCTCCTCCTCTAGTTCATCTCCTTCCTCCTCCTCTTCCATCTCCGTTTCTCTCCTCTTATTTGCGTTTTTTTTACTAATTTTCTTTTCACATAATATTTTTTTTCCTCTTTTTCTCTCCTCCGTCTTCTCTTTACCTCCTCCTCACCCACCACCTCCTCTTCTTCATCTTCTTCTTCTTCTTCTTCTTCTTCTTCTTCTTCTTCTTCTTCTTCTTCTTCTTCTTCTTCTTCCTCTTTCATCTCCGTTTCATTATTTTATTTTTTTTACGTTTTTTTTTTTATCTAATCAATTTATCTTGCCTCTTCCTTCTCCTCTTCCTATTGTTCTCCTTCCTCTTCTTCTCTTCCTCCTCCTCCTCCTCCTCCTCCTCCTCCTCTCACTTCTAGAATTACATGTTTTTTTTTTTGCTTGGTATTTTCTTTATTATCTCTTTTTCTTTTTTATTATTGTTATCTTTCTTCCTATTCTTCATCTTTATTACTTTTTTTTCTCATTCCTCCTCTTCCGTTTTTGCTCTTAATCTCCTCGTCTTTCATCTACGCTTCCTTTCTTCTCCTCCTCCTCCTCCTCCTCCATTTTCACCTCTCTTTGTCTTCTCCTTTTGTCTTCTCTCTACATTTTGCTTCTTCCTCTTTCGCTTTTTTGTGTTTTGTTCCTTTGATCTTTCTCCCGTTTTATTTGCATTCTCCTCTTCTCCTCTTCCACCTCACCTCCTCCTCTTCTTCCCCCTCATCCTTCTTATTTTTCTCCTCTTCCTCCTCCTCCTCTTCCTCTTTCCCCTCTTCCCTTTCGTATCTAATTTTCTCTTATATTTCCCACATCAAATCCATCTGCTCCTCCTCCTCCTCCTCCTCCTCCTCCGAAATGTAATGGAGAGATTAAATCGTTGATATTGTAAAACACAAATTCGGAAGCTTAGTATAAAAATAAAATCGAAAGGAGGAGGAGGAAGAGGAGGAGCAGGAGGAGGGAGGAGGAGGAGGAGGAGGGATGAAAGTAAAAATCGAGTGAGGGAAGGGATGGAAGTAGAGAGAGAGAGAGAGAGAGAGAGAGAGAGAGAGAGAGAGAGAGAGAGAGAGAGAGAGAGAGAGAGAGAGAGAGAGAGAGCGTTGTTATTGCACGGTATTGCTTGTTTTGTTTGTTTGTTTGTTTATTAAAGAGTTGGTTATGAGAGAGAGAGAGAGAGAGAGAGAGAGAGAGAGAGAGAGAGAATGTGTGTATGTATCTTTCTAGATGTTTGTGTATCTGAGTGTGTGTGTGTGTGTGTGTGTATGTGTGTGTGTTCCCCTCACTTAAAGACAAACACACAAACACACGCACACACATTCCTCCCTCGGCCATATATTTCCCCTCTTGTTAGACACCTGGTTCTCTCCCCCCCTCCCCCTCCCCCCCCTTTTCTCTCCCCTTTATCTCCTCTTTGTCTCCCCTTACCTCCTCCTCCCTTTCCTCTTCTTCCTCCTCCTCCTCCCTCTCGCCTCCTCTTCCTCCTCCAGTCTTTCCCCTTTCGCTCCCCTCATCTCTTACCGCCTTCCTCTCCTCCTCTTCCTCCTCCTCCTCCTCCTCCTCCTCCTCCTCCTCCTCCTCTTGAAAAATGCCCCTTGAGACTCTTCTTCCCTTCCTTCCTCCCTCCTCTTCTTCATTCACCTCTTCCTTCCTTCCTCCCTTTCCTCCACTCTCTCTCTCTAACCCTTTAACAGTACAGAGAGAGAGAGAGAGAGAGAGAGAGAGAGAGAGAGAGAGAGAGAGAGAGAGAGAGAGAGAGAGAGAGAGAGAGAGAGAGAGAGAGAGAGAGAGAGAGAGAGAGAGAGAGAGAGAGAGAGAGAATAAAAATGGTGAGGGGGAAACGAGAATAAATAGAAAAAGAAAAATATGGTAATACAATGATTTCGGAACCCTTTTCTCTATTTTCCTATCTCTCTCTCCTTTATTATCTTTACTTTCCTCTATTTTATTTCTTTCCCTCTTTTTTTCTTCCCTCAACTCCTCCCCTCCTATCTAACGTTTCTCTCTCAATCCTCTTTCTTTTCTCTTCATGCTTCTTTCTTCATGCCTTCTCTCTTCTTTCCTGTTTTCTTTTTCTCGTCCTTTGTACCTTTCTCCTTTTTTTTCTTTTCTTTCCTTCCATTCTTCCTGATCTTCTTATCTCCTTATCCTCATCTTTATACTCTTCCTCCTTTCTCTGCTCTTCGTTTTCTCCATTTTTCCTTATTTCCCCTCCTCTATTTCTCCC
Organism: Eriocheir sinensis; assembly: GCF_024679095.1. Lineage (NCBI taxonomy): Eukaryota > Metazoa > Arthropoda > Malacostraca > Decapoda > Varunidae > Eriocheir > Eriocheir sinensis. The sequence continues at coordinate 2,996,883 of NC_066538.1, forward strand.
ATTCCTCCTGACTCTCTTCTCATATCTCCTCTTTTCTTCTTTATTTTCCTTTTCCTCCCCTTCGTTTATTATTAAGTTTATCCTTCGTCATATATTTGTTCAGTTAACCTAATAACTTTTTTTCTTCCTCCTCCTCCTCCTCCTCCTCCTCCTCCTCCTCTTCTTCTTCCTTTATTCCCTACCTTTATCTTCCTTTGTATCTTCCTTTACCTTACCTGTCTCTCCTTCCCTTTCAACCTTACGACACTCACCTGAGAAAAGAAAGAGAATGATATTAATTACATGTAAAACAGTAATAATAATAACAATAATAATAATTATACTACTACTACTACTACTACTAATAATAATAATAATGATAATAATAATAATAATGGGTCATTGATTCACATATTTTCCGCTATTATAGAGAGAGAGAGAGAGAGAGAGAGAGAGAGAGAGAGGTGAATATACAAATTGACGCAAATAGGAAAGCAATGTGAAAACGGACGCAAAATTTGATCATGAGAGAGAGAGAGAGAGAGAGAGAGAGAGAGAGAGAGA
>NC_066538.1:3002425-3004925 GCF_024679095.1 Eriocheir sinensis
GAATGATATGGAAGGAAAGGGAAGAAAAAGAATGAATGGAAATGAACGAAGAGAAAGGAGAAGAAAAGAAAGGAAAAAAAATGGAAGGCAAAATAGAGAAAGTCGAAGAAAAGAAGGGTTTGAGAGAGAGAGAGAGAGAGAGAGTAGGTATACGGGGAGTCATTTTCCTGAAAGAATTCTGTTAAAGAGATGAGAGTGGCAGAGAGAGAGAGAGAGAGAGAGAGAGAGAGAGAGAGAGAGAGAAAAAAGGAGGAAGTGGAGGGAAGGAGGAAGGGGAGAGAGAAAGAATGAAAAGAGAAAAAGAGGAACTAAAACGGAGGGAGAGAAAAGGAGAATAAAAGAGAATGGGCGAGAGAGAGAGAAGCTCCTCCAAAAAGCCTGGAGAGGGAGGGATTTACCTTCACGTGTAGAGGAGGAGGAAGGAGAGATTTCGGAGGGGGGGAGGGAGAAGGGCATTGTAATCAGGGAGGGAGGGAGGGAGAGAGGGAGGGAGGGAGAAAGAGAGAGAGAGAGGAGGTAAAGTGAAAGAAAATGTACAAAAACGTTAAAATGTAAAATTAAGCACAAAAAAAACGTAATTGCAGAGAGAGAGAGAGAGAGAGAGAGAGAATATATATGGATGCTTTATCAAATTTAATCGCTGGCATATACTACTACTATATCTTTTCTCCCCCTCTTTCTCTCCTTTCTCCCTTCTTTCCTCCATTTTCTCCCCATTTTCCCTCCTTGCATCGTTTTCCTTTCTCTTTTTTTCTCTTCTTTAGTCCTTTTTAACCTTTCTTGCGCTTTTGTATTCTTTCTTTTCTCTTGTCTTCATTTCGTCTTTTTTTTTCTCTTCTCTTTCCCTTCTTTTTCTTTCTCTTTCTAACTCTCTAATTCATTTTAACTTCTTTTCCACCTAACACTTTCTCTCTCTCTCTCTCTCTCTCTCTCTCTCTCTCTCTCTCTCTCTCTCTCTCTCTCTCTCTTCCCCGTTTCTTCCTTCTTCCTTTTTTCTACTTTCTTTATCCATTATATTCTCCTTTTTCCTCCTTTCTCCTCCCTCTCTTCCTTCTTCTCTTAGTATTTTCCCTCCTTCCTTTTCTAAATCGTTTATTCATTTTCTTCTTTCTCATCTTTCTTCTTTATTAATTTCCGTCTCTTTTGTATAATCCATCTCCCTTTTTTATCCATTCTCTCTTCTCCGTTCCTTCATGACCTCCCTTCCTCCTAACTCTCCCTTTTTTCTCCCACAGGTGTTCACGTCGAGGCCAGGTGGAGTTAATTAACCCAGGAATACAGGTAAGACCCTAAACCTACATTAAGGGAAGCCAGGTAACGCTCAGGTATCACAGGTGTTGCTGGGCTCACTGTTTCACCTGTAATTAAGGGTCTTGTCACCTTCGCCCGTCACCTGAGCTCATATTTTTTTGCCCAGGTGAATTATCAGTTTGTTCCTGCTTCTTTTGATTTGAGTCTTTTTTTCCTATTGTTTCCGCTGATAATTTTCTTGCTCCACATTATTTTTTTCCTTTCTTCTTTCTTCCCTGTTTTTGCCTTTCTCGTAAATTATTTTGGGTTCGTAGTTCAAATTTATTATAGTTTTCTTTTGTCATTTTCTCCCGGTTTTTTTTTTTCATACATATAAGGAAATGTGATACAGGTTTATTATATACAGTTCTTTTCTGTGTAATATTTTGTCTCTCATATATACAAATAATATAGAAATCAGAAGAAAATAATAAAGAAATGACACAAATAGAAATACAAGTAATAAAAATTGTGTAGGAAGGGCTCATGTCACCTGGGGTAATTTCACTTCACTCAGGTAAAGACAGGTAGGGTGAGGTAAGGGAAGGTAAGGTTATGTAAGGTTAGGTTAGGTTAAGTTAGGTTAAGACTGGTTGGGTAAGGTTATGTTATGTTAGGTTAGGTTGGGTAAGGATTTGTAAGGTGAGGTTTGAATTGGTTAGTTAAGGTTAGATAAACCAATGTGAGATTAGGTTAGGTTAAGTTAGGCAAGGTAAAGTAAGAGAAAGAAAGTGAGGTAAGGTAAGGTGAAGTAATGTGAGGAGATATGAGACAAGGTAAAGTACTGTAAAGCGAAGGGAGGTGAGGCAAGGTGAGGTAAGGGAAGGGAGGTGAGGCAAGGTAAGGTAAGGCAAGGTAAGGTAAGGTATGTGGCTAGAATTTTAATGTGAAATGGAAATTGTGGGATGAGACAGAGATTTCGACCGTGGCTGCCCTTGTGAAATATTGAAGAGAGAGAGAGAGAGAGAGAGAGAGAGAGAGAGAGAGAGAGAGAGAGAGAGAAATAAATGAAGACGAAGAGAGGATGAAAATGAGAGGCAGTTCGGCTTCAGGAAAAACCGGTCAGCAGCCGATCTCCACCTACTACTATCCAACGAATGGAGTTCACAGCTGGACCAAGGAAGAGCCACTGCTGCTCTGGCACTAGACATTGAGGGCGCATTTGACCGAGTGTGGCACACCGCCCTATTAGAAAAAATGAGAGCAGCCG
>NC_066538.1:3009925-3017425 GCF_024679095.1 Eriocheir sinensis
GCAAAAAGAAGTACGAGGTGTGGAGGAGGAGGAGGAGGAGGAGGAGGAGGAGGAGGAGGAGGTTTATATGAAGAGAGGAAGGAAGAGAAGAATAATTTAAAAGAGGATGACGATGACATGAACGAGGAGTGCAAGAGGAGGAGGAGGAGGAGGAGGAGGAGGAGGAAGAAAAGTCAGCGAATGATGACGACAAGAATGTTAGCGAGGATGAGCTGAAGGAGGAGGAGGAGGAGGAAGAGGAGGAGGATTATGAGGAGGATTATGAGGAGGAAAAAAGAAGAGGAGGAGGAGGAGGAGGAAGAAGAGGAAGAAGAAGCAATGGTTTTATGGGTAGAAAGGAAAAATAAGATGTAGTAGTAGTAGTAGAAGTAGAAAGAGGAGGAGGAGGAAGAGGAGGAGGAGGAGGAGGAGGAGGAGGAGGAGGAGGAGGAGGAAACACCTGATCCCTGTGAGGTTATTAAAAACTCGTTCATTAGTTTCTCTCTATCTGGAAGAGGAGGAGGAGGAGGAGGAGGAGGAGGAGGAGGAGGAGGAGGAGGTGGAGGAGGAGGTGGAGGTGGAGGAGGAGGAGGAGGAGATTTATGGAGACACGTTGCACTGATTTCGGATTTATAGTTTGTTTGTTTGTTCGTTCGTTTGTTTACCTCGTTAATTAATCATTTCTTGCAGGTAACTGAGAGGCAAGGTTGAAATGATTTGTTTTTTTTCTTCCTTTTTTTTCTCCACCCTTGTTTTTTTTTCCTTTCATTTTCTTTCTCTTCTTTCTTTTTCCTCTCCACTTCTTTCTTCCTTTTCTTCTCCTCTTCTTTTTTTTCTCTCCACTTTTTCTTCATTTTCTTCTCCTCCTCTTCTTTTTTTTCTGCACTTTTTCTTCATTTTCTTCTCCTCCTCTCTTTTTTCTCCACTTTTTCTTCCTTTTCTTTTCCTCCTCTTTCTTTTTTTCTCCACTTTCTTCCCTTTCTTCTCCTCTTCTTTATTTTTTTCTCCACTTTTATCTTCCTTTTCTTCCCCTCTTCTTCTTTCTTTTTTTCTCCACTTTTTCTTCCCTTTCTTTTCCTCTTCTTTTTTCTCAATTTTTTTCTTCCTTTCCTTCTCCTCCTCTTCTTTCTTTTCTCATATTTCCTTTCTCAACATATCTTCATTTTTTCTCTGATTTCTTTTCATTCCTCTTTCTCCCTTTTTTATTCTCCTTCCTTCCCTTTATCACTTTTTTAATTGCATTCTTTTTTATTTTTTTCATTGTCCTTCCTCTCATTTTTCTTTCTTTTTTTCTTCTTATTCCTCTTAACTTACTTTCTTTTTCTCTTAGTTTCACTTCATTCACCAGTTTGTCCCTTCTTTCTTTTCTTTCTTTCTTCCTTCCTTCTATTTTTATTTTCTTCACTTTTTTTTCTTTTCAAACCTTTAAGTCATTTTTCTTCTTCCTTATGTTCATCATTTTATCCTTCATTTTCCTTTCTTTTTCTTCCCTTCCTTTTGTTTCCCTTCACTTCCTCCTTCCAAGCTGTCACTCTCGCTCTTTTCTCCCTTCTTTTCCATCTATTATCTCCCTTTTTTCCTCCCTCCCTCATTTGTTCCTCCTTCCTACCCTTCCCTCCTTCCCTCCCTCCCTAACCTAATTCTTACTTGTCTTCCTCCTCATCCCCTTTTCCTCTTTATCTCCCTCCCTCCCTCCCTCCCTCCTCTTCTCCCTTTTTTTTCCTCTCTCCATCTACCTGTCTTTGGAGAGGAAAAAAACAGGTAGAACACATGTTAAGTAGAAAAATCACCACTTCTCTCCTCCTCCTCCTCCTCCTCCTCCTCCTCTTCCATTCCTTCATCTCCTTAGCATCTTAACCTCTCTCTTCATCTCCTCTCCCCTTCTCTCTCTCTCTCTCTCTCTCTCTCTCTCTCTCTCTCTCTCTCTCTCTCTCTCTCTCTCTCTCTCTCTCTCTCTCTCTCTCCCTTCCCTCCCTCTCTCCTCTACCTCTCCTCTCCTCTCCTCCTTCCCTATCTCCTCCTCCTCCTCCTCTCCTCTCCCTCTCCTTTTCACTCTCCCTTTCCTCCCTCTTCTCTCTCATTCCACCATTTACTTATCTTCCTTTATTCCCTTTTTTTCTCTTCTTACCTTACGTCTTTTCCCTTTCCCTCCCTCCCTCTTTCTCTCCCTTTTCCTTCCTCTTCCCTTTCATTTCCACCTTCCTACCTTCCATCCCTCATCCCTATCCTTACCTCCCTACCCTTCTTATCTCTCCCTCCCTCCTCTCCCTTTCCCATCTTCTTCCTCTACATCTCTTTCTCCCTCCTCCCCTCCGTCTTCCACTCCTACTTTTTCCCTTCCTCTTCCTCTCCCTTCCTCTCCCTTCTTCCTTTCTCTCCTTTCCCCTTCCCTTCCATATCCACCCTTTACTTACCTTCTCTTACACCATCTCCCTTCCATTCCATTCCTCCCTCCTCTCCCTTGCCCTTCCTTCCTCTCCCTTCTATCCCTCTCGTACCCTTTCCCTCCCCCCCTTTTCCTCCCACCCTCCTCTCCCTTCCATAACATCCTTACCGTCTACTTCTCCTCCCTCTTCCCTCCCTCTCCCTCCTCTCCTCCTCCTCCCTCCCTCTCCCTTCCTTTCCCTTATTAGATCTCAATACAACAAACCACAATTATTGGATTCTTTCATTTCGATTACCGTCAAGTTTACCAGAGTTTCCCCTTTTTGGTGTGGTTCATTTCACGTTTTCTGTGGAGGTAGAGGGAGGGTTGCCTAGGGTACGTTTTCTTTATCTTGTTTATCTTGTTGCTTACTTGCTTACTTGTTCTTTATTCTTTCTTTTTTGTTTGTTTGTTTCTTTACTTTTTTTTTTTTTTGTTCTTTGTAATCTTTTTCCTTATTAACATTTTTTTCTATCGGTTGTTTATTTTCATTTTCTTTTTTTCTTTTTTTTTCTTTCTTGCTCACTTTTTGTATCTTTAGTCTTTGTTTTTTTTTTTTGCTGCTTTGTTTCTTTATCTTTTATTTGTTTATGTTTGTAATCTTTCTTTATCTCATTTATTCCTTTATTATTTTTTTCATTGTGTGTGTGTGTGTGTGTGTGTGTGTGTGTGTGTGTGTGTGTGTACCGAAGGGCAGTTCTTTCTTACTGCTCTCTCTCTCTCTCTCTCTCTCTCTCTCTCTCTCTCTCTCTCTCGACTTGTAGGAAAAATCTTCCCTTCTTCGTTTCGGTCGATTGAGAGAGAGAAGAAAGAGAGAAAGACTTGACTCTCCCTCATTCCTGAAATTCTTGGGTACATCTCTCTTTCTCTTTCTCTTTTTTCTCTTTTTTTTCTGTTTTCCTTTGTTGTCTGTCTGTCTGTCTTTTTGTTTGTCTGTGTCTTATTGTCTACCTCTGTTTTTTTCTATGGCATTCTCTCTCTCTCTCTCTCTCTCTCTCTCTCTCTCTCTCTCTCTCTCTCTCTCTCTCTCTCTCTCTCTCTCTCTCTCTCTCTCTCACTAATTGTTTTTAATAGCTGTAAACTACCTAACTTTGCACTGTTTTTTCCCTCCTCCTCCTCCTCCTCCTCCTCCTCCTCCTCCTCTTCCTCATTCTTTTACCTTTCCACCGACCTACCTACTCTTTCCATCTCCCTCCATCACTTCTCCTCCTCGTCCTCCTCCTCCTCCTCCTCCTCCTCCTCCTCCTCCTCGTCCTCCTCTTCCATCACCCTGTCGCCCTCCCTTTCCCACCCATCACCTCTCCATCACCATAACCAACACATCACTCTCCCCTCCTCTCCCTTCCCTCTCCCTTCCCTCCCTCCTCCTTAGCTTTTAAGTCCTTGCCCCTCTCTCCTCTCCTCTTCATGCCTCCCTTCCCCATCCCTACACCTCACCCTCCCTCCTCCCTCTCCTCTCTCCTCCTCTGTAGAGTGAAGAGAATAGGGCGGAGTTAAGGACTCTTTCCTATTTTTCGTTACCCTATTATTTTTATTCTTTTATTTATTTTTTTCCTTTCATCTATTTTTTCACCTTCAAATGCTACTCCTTTCCCTACATTACTTTACTTTAATCTCCTATATTTTACTTTTATTCACATTTATCACCTCTACTTTTTACTTTTTCCTACTTCTCTTTACTTTAATTTCCTCTACTTTACTTTTATTCACATTTATCACCTCTACTTTTTTCTTTTTCCTACTTCTCTTTACTTTAATTTCCTCTACTTTACTTTTATTCACATTTATCACCTCTACTTTTTACTTTTTCCTACTTCTCTTTACTTTAATTTCCTCTACTTTACTTTTATTCACATTTATCACCTCTACTTTTTACTGTTTCCTACTTCTCTTTACTTTAATCTCCTCTGCTTTACTTTTATTCACATTTATCATTTCTACTTTTTACTTTTTGTCACTACTTTAATTGCCTATGAGATGCAAACTAAAAAAATGTAAAGAAAAAAATGTATGTATTCAATCCCATGGGTAACTTATTCATTGTTTTTATGTGTCTTTGTTTTGTATGAGTTATCCGTGATTTTTCATTTATTCTTCATTATATTATCGTTATTCATTTCTCTCTTTTCTTTCTCTTTTCTTTCTCTTTCTTTCTTTGTTTCCTCGCGGCCTTTCTTTCATCTGTTGTTCTTTCAAGCTCTCTGTCTGTCTTTTTGTTTTGTTTTGTTTTGTTTTTTCTCTTTTCTTCACTTTTTTTTTTCAGTGTCAAGTCTGTACCATTACGGCTTCAGCGAGGGTCTGTTGTTGTTGTTGTTGTTGTTGTTGTTGTTGTTGTTGTCTCTGCTTTGCTCACTTCCTTTATTTCCCAAGGGAATCGCGTGGTGCTCTTCTGTGCGTGTGCGTGTGTGTGTGTGTGTGTGTGTGTGTGTGTGTGTGTGTGTGTGTGTGTGTGTGTGTGTGTTCTATTTAGATAAGTGTGTGTGTGCGTGAGCGTGTGAGTGCATTATGAGGTGGGGTACGGTGTGTGTGTGTGTGTGTTTGTGTGTGTGTGTGTGTGTGTGTGTGTGTGTGTGTGTGTGTGTGTGTGTGTGTGTGTTTATGACGTTTTCCATTCAAACACATTACACACACACATAAAAAAAAAATAAGAAAACGTAATATGAAGTAACTACCCAATTCGTCAAAACATGTTCTGATCACGTTTAGCTCATTGAAGTGAGATTAAAAAATACAAGAAAAATTATAAACAAAAATAAAAGATCTCTGAGACGTGACAACTTGCTAATTCTGAATATTTATCTTTTTTTCCTCTTACTTATTTCTTGTTCTTTTTTTTTACTCATTTTCCATAATTATTTGATTCATTATGTTTTTCTTATACATATCTTTGTTCTCGTCTAATTCCATCTTTTTATTTTTTTTATTTGTTTATTTTTTTCATAATTCACACATTTTTTTGTGTTCTTTTTGTAATCCATTTTCCGTAATTACTTGATTCATAATGTTGTTTTTTTATGCATATTTTTGTTTTCGTTTTATTCCATCTTTTTATTTATTTATTTTTATTTTTATTATTTCTATTGTTTTATTCCATCTTTATTTTTTTCGTTTTATTCCATCTTTGTTTCGTTTTATTTCTTTTTTTTATGTTTTCATTTTATTCCATCTGTATTTTCTTCATTTTGTTCCATCTTTGTTTTTTTTTATTTATTTGTTTTTTTTATTCCATCTTTTTCGTTTTCTTTCGTTTTTTTCCATCTTTTATACATATCCTTGTTCTCGTTTTATCCCATCTACCTCTTTTTCCTTTTCCTCCTCACCGTCTTTTCCCCTTTCTTATGGTCCCCTTCTTTCCCTTCTTTTTCCCTTCTCTTCATTCTTTGTTCCTTGTTTCCCTTTTCCTTTTTACTTTCCTTCAATTCATCTTTCTTCTCTTTCCTTTCCCTGCCCTTCTTTTCCCTCTCCCTTCCTTTCATTCCTTCCTTCCTATCCCTCGTTTTCCTTTCACTTTTCCTTTTCTACCCTCCTATCCCTTCTTTTCCTTTAAACTATTTTCTTATTTTCCTTCCTTCCCTTTCCTTGCTTTTCTTTCTTCTATGGTTCCTTTCCCTTCCTTCTACACTTCTTTTCCTTTCCCCTTCCTTTCTTTCCTTAGTTCCTATCTCTTATTTTCCTTTCACTTTGCTTTCTTTTATACCCTCCTATCCCTTTTTTTTCCTTCACTTTGTTTCCTTCCATTCCTTCCTTTCCCTTCCTTCCTTCCCTTCTCATCCTTCCCTCACCCATTCTTCCCTTCCTCTTCTTTCCTTCTCTTCACATCTTCTTCCCTTCCCTACACTCCCATCTTTTCTACCATCTTTTTCCTTCTTCCCTTCCTTCCCTCCCCCCTCCCCACCTTTCCTTCACCTCATTATCCGTCCCCCTCATCCAAGACAGTTCGTGATGAAGGTGGGAATTAGTCTGTCTGTCTGTCTGTCTGTCTCTATGTGTGTCTGTCTGTCTGTCTGTATGTATGTATGTATGTTTGTAAGGGTGGTTGAATCTATGGTTGTTTGTGTTTTCTTCTTCTCCTTCACCTCTTCTTCTCTTCCTTTTCCTCTTCCTCATCCATGTTCTCCTTGTATTCTCTTTCATCTTCCTCCTCTTCCTCCTCCTTCTTCCATTCCTTAGTCTTTCCTTCATTATTTTTGTTCTTGTTCTTGTTCTTCTTCTATTCCCTCTTCTCTTCCTCATTCTCGTTCTCCTTTTATTCCCTTTTCCTCCTCTTCCTCCTCTTCCACCTTCTTCCATTCCTTAGTCTTTCCTTAATTCTTCTTCTTCTATTCTCCTTCCTCTTCTTCCTCCTCCTTCTTCTCTATGAATATGTATGTATGTATGTATCTATGTATGTATGTATGTGTGTGTGTGTGTGTGTGTGTGTGTGTGTGTGTGTGTGTGTGTGTGTGTGTGTGTGTTCGTGTGTATGTGTCGCACAATTCGTCGCAAATGACACAACTTTCACGCAAGAATTTTTATCTTTATAACTTTATGTGACGTTATAAAGTCCCGCACGCACATATGTACACACACACACACACACACACACACACACACACACACAGTGGTAAAAAATAAATGTCAGGAGGAGGAGGAGGAAAGGGAAATGGAGGGAGGAGGAGAAGAAGGAGGAATAGGGAAAGAAATCGAAGAAGAATAAGGAAGTTGAGGAAGAAGAGGAAAGGGAATGAAAGAAGAAGAAGAGGGAGAATGAAGGAAAGGAGGAAGAGGAATATGAAAGGAGAACAGAACAAGGAGAAAGATGAGGAGAATGAAGAGGAAAGGAAATAAAAGGAAGAAAAGAAGAAATAGAGGAAGGAGGAGAAAGGAAAAGATAACGAACATAATAAGAAAAATTAATAGGAGGATGAAAGAGAATAGAGGGAGAAGGAAGAGAAAGAGGAGGAAAGGAAATAAAAGAGGAAAAAGGAGGAAAAGGAAACATAACCTGCCAACCTCCCTCCCCCCCCAAAAAAAAAAAACGGAAGAGGAAGAAGAAAACATAAAAACAAACGGAAGAGGAATAAGGGCAAAGGAAAAAAGAGGGAAATCAAGAGGAG